>NC_056735.1:1301858371-1302141516 GCF_019279795.1 Protopterus annectens
CGCAAAGGCAAAGACGTCAGCAGGATATATCTGTGGTGTGAAGCATCTAAAAGTATAACCTGAGTCCCCAGGCGGACGGGAGCATGCGCACACACACACACACACACACACACACACACACACACACACACACACACACACACACACACACACACTTGGCAGGGCTGGGAATCAAACTTACACCTAACTACCCTATCACACTACAGCATGATGCATTTACAGAACGCGCTACCGAGATTACTAAACACAGCAGTCCCACAGGCATTCTTCTAGGTGCGTGTCAACATCCGCAAATGCCAGGACGTTGGCAGGGATTGTATAGAGAGTGTACGATCAGACATAGTACTGTCCCACGGTAGACGTATACAACCACACAGCAGTGGTGTACTCGGGGCAACTATACATGTATGGAGCACTACAACAACAATACATAGACACAGTACGCACCACAGACAGTACACCCTTCCAGATAGTCACCCAGTGTGTACTCGGTAGGCATCCATCCTGACATTGAAGATGGAAATCCGTTGCCTGGATGACCACCATGGCAATACAGGATGTCAACGGCCATGCCCATACACAGAGGGACATTAAAGACACAAGGTGTCACTGGCCATGGCCGCACACCTGGTAATATACGTCAGTTTGGACTGTACTGTGTGTCGATCTACACAACGGCGTACTGGGCAGGCTCACACACTTAGCTGTTGCAAAGGGCCGTCTTGCATGCAGATGGAGTGTAAACATGGAAGATCTCAGTTTGGACTGTACCGTGTGTCCATCTACACAACTGCGTACATGGACTGTACTGTGTGTCCATCTACACAACAGCATACTGGGCATGCTCACACACTTAGCTGTTGCAAAGGCCTGTCGTGCATGCAGATGGAGTGTACACACAGAAGGGCACAGTACAGAAGGGCACAGTAAGGTATAACTGTCCTCACGCACAGGGCGGTCACACATGCAGTGACCTGTACACACAGCTGCCATCACAGCTGTCACAGGTGCAGGTCACACACGTACACACTGCAGTGTACACTGTAGCTGTCAAGTCATCACCATGTCATCGGTGCAGCACTACACAGCCTTACGGTACCACAACACCATGTGACACAAGACCACTGGGCTGTACAGAGGTGTACACCAGCTGTGCAGAGTACACATGTACCAACAGGGATCCAACAAATGTTATGCATTGCAATGATACCAGTATACATGAACAGGTCAGCTCAAGACATACCACGGCCCTTACACAGCTGTGACACATGACTGTTGCTGTACACCAATGAACACACATCTGGATATGTCATACATGTGATTGTGTGGATGTGTGCATGGACTGCACACACAACACATACATACATAGCCTTTGATGTACCTTGTGCATAACAGTGGCCTAATCAATGCTACACACGCAAATGGAAGGTGGGTCCATGTCTGTTGAATGCTCACACTACAGGGGGTAGCAATGTTGACCGGGACACATACCCTTGTACTGGTCACCTGTGACACCTGTGATATCATACCACAGTCCATGTGTTATGTATGTCAACACACATGTCCAACAATAGCAATGCATACAAACATGGCAACAGGAGACACATGTGACATCTGTACTGTGCATGCAGCAACCATGCATGTGCAGTGGCCGATGTCCATAACATAGTTGCACCTAACTACGACATGCAGTCGCAATGCAGACCCATCATTGACACCTGTATATGGTGACATACAAACAGCACGTATGGAGGGATGTGTGTACATAAAGTGGTGAACCACCTGTGTAGATGTATGTGTGCAGGGGGTGGCTCAGAGTTATGTCACACACCATCCTATCATGCCATGTGCAAACAGTACGCTATGTCGCTGTTACGTGACGGTGCAGACATAATGCATGCACAGTGGTCAGGTGTTACCAACTGTATGTCACATGGCACCTGTAACACCTACAACCTCCCATGTGCATATAGCAGCACATTTGCCAGATACAGCGTTGGTACACATAAAGCAATCATTACCGCTGCATGTCTATCAAACGTGTCATCATATGGCAGGTGCATCATTCCCAGCACTGCCATGTGTGTCCGAATGTGTGACCAGAGATGCCACATATCGTGGGTAACATGTCCCAGTTGTTACACATCCCTGTACACCATTGTAGAGATCTGTACATACGTCAGTGTGGGAAGCATGACGTCGGCCGGTGTGGTACATCACACACGTCGGCTGTCCGTATACACATGTGTGGTCACCACAGTGTGTGTGTGTTTGTATGTATGTCTGGTGCTTGGTGTGAGGGTGTATGCTAATATACAGTGAGAAATGATCACTAACCCCATGTGGTGACTAACCCGTAATGGTGATGCAGTGCACTACCCTGTTGATGCCATAGGTCCCAGTCATACTGGCTACCTGTGCATGTTCCTTCTCTGTGACACGTCGTGTAGGTGCATAGTACTGTGAGGGTGATGACCACATAGGCAAGGGTCCCCACCTGCACACTATGGGGTGTGTGTTATAGTGGTGTCCACCCCGTGAATGTGGCCATGTTCCCGTACTGTTACAGGGTCCTACTGCTGCACAGTGTGGCCTCCAGCTACCAAGTGACACCTCACATCATCATTGGCCAGACCGCTGTGTACAACCCCTGCACCATGTCACCATACCTGTAATGTGTCCTGCTATGTATGTCACATCTCTGTCCAGTGTAGCCTGTGGCACTGACCACATGCGTCAGGTGCAATATATGTGCGGACATCTGTGTCATGTTGGTGTTTCCAACAGTCAGGTTGAGGGTACATGTAGCATGCTGATATTGCCAGATGTGCCTGTGAGTAATCCACAGTTACACGTGGGGGAATGCAAACACTGCTACCTGTAGGCACATGCAAGTACACCATAGGAGGGAACCAGGGTATCACAACCAACATGGTGCTACAGATGTAACCGAGACACATACCATGAACACATCACAATGCATGCTGCACCTGCACTACATGGTATGACTGGTGCATGTCGACAGTACACAACCTATGTCATATACACATCTCTCTGTATTCACACACAACCACTGCAACATACACATCCCTCACTATGCATACACAGGTAATATTACATACACTTCTCACTATTCTGTTCACCCTGTGCATCAGAATATTTGTGCATAACCCTGCACTGATGGTGTGGATGACAGGGATGCGGCACAGGCTTCATCATATGCACAGGGTGATATGTTTGCCAGGGGCATAGGCTGCACCAAAGGATAACATCATGTGTGTGTGTGTAAGGGCCGGTGAGTTGATTGGACATGTCTGTTCAGAATGCATGTGGATGTTGTGGAGCCCTACAGTTGTGTTTGCTGTGTGCGTGTATGTGTGAACACAGTTCTGCCATTTGTGAGGCCTAGACGGGGTATAATTGACAGCCCCAGATTGTACAGACCAGGTTGTACAGCTCACTGTGTCCGTCCATGGCCATGTGACCTGTGCCTGCCTGGAGTTGCACGGGCACTACCAGGTGGAGGCACAGAGTGGCCACTGTCAGACGACACATGTCTGCTGGAACCGTGTCCCCGCTGGGAATGTCCAGGGCCACGTCCACATGGCCTGCTGTGTCCTGGTGTTGACAACGCAGCACCAGCTGCACTGCTACTGCTACCGGCACTATGGGAGCGGGCATGTGAGGTGGCACGCTCACGTCGACCTACACTAGGTGGTGTTGCTGGCCTACGTCCACGTGGCCTACGCCTCACTCCTACCAGATGTTCCAGCACAGACAGCTCCCACTCGTGGATTGCCATGCCTCAGTCAAGGATTCCGACCATTTCACTCAATCGCCTTTCCAGAACATCAGCAATCTGCTGTTGAGCATTTGCCAATGCCTGGATGTTGTCATTTAGGGTATGGATAGCAGCCTCTGCCCTTCTCTGTTCTGCCGTTCAGCACGTGCCTGTGCCGCCATTACAGTCTGGAACATGCGTCTGGTGATACCAGCTGCTGCGCTCTATCCTGCAGGTGCATGTCTGCCACAGGTCCTCCTACGAGCAGCACCGGCCACATGCCTGTGTGGCACATCTGCAGTCATTACACTGACACCATGGTGTGTAGACACACCTTCTGTAGCCACCACACGTTCCTGTTCCACGCTAACAGACGCTGACTGTCCTTCCTCTATGGCCACTGGTGATGCGGTATGTGTTGGCAGCAGAACTGTGTGCGGGGAAGAGGGGGACATAGCTGGGATGGTAACCATTGGCACAGATTCAGCCCTTGACAACCCTGCCTGTACCTCATGCATATGTTCATCACCGCTAGTATCTGTGGGGACACTAACATCAGATGGACCGCAGGTGGGTGACGCACCTACATCACCTGTGAATGCAAAGAAATACTGTAAAGTACAATAGACACAGACAGACACACACACACAGACACACACACACACACACACACACACACACACACACACACACACACACAGACAGACACACACACACACACACACACACACACACACACACACACACACACACACAGACACACACACACACACACACACACACACAGACACACACACACACACACACACACACACACACACACACACACACACACACACACACACACACACACACACACACACACACACACACACACACACACACACACACACACACACACACACACACACACACACACACACACAGACACACACACACACACCATGCATGTGATTTGTCAGATGGCATGCAGCATGCCTGTGATACAGCAGAGGGCATGCAGCTCAGACATTAATAGTGTTAGTAAGCATACCTCCCTGGGGTGCACAATACAGCAAGCAGGTGTCATATCAGTAGCCATGCAGTTCACACAATCATGGTAGTATGCATGCATCCTTGTGATACACCATGTGGCCCAGAACAGGATAACAGTACACATGGCTGATGTGACCTTATGTAATCTGCTGACATGTGCAATAACATGCATACATGTCTGACACAATGGTGTCCTGACACATGTACAGCATCATAATGGGCTTCACATTGCAGTGTTGTGTGTATGCCCTACAGATAGAATGCATGTTTAGAAAATGTGCATGAGCATGGGAGGGTAGTGTGAGCCATCTACATTGCTATACAGTGGGAAGTACAGACACTGTGCCATTGCATGGCATCATGAGGCATCTATGTTGCTGTAGAATGCATAATATGTACACATTGCATAGCCATAACTGCAACACAGTTGTGATGTTCAACAGATCGTATATGGTAGACTTCAGTGACACCTCCAGTAGCTGTGCACAGGCTTTTAGGATGTCCAGTGTACCACATCAACTGTATAATTGGTCAACTATGGCTATAATTGGACCATGTGTGGACAATGTGCAACAGGGTGTATACACATCCCATGTACTGTGTGGCTACATGTCTGGCCATCCCCCATGGCCATGTGTGCACATGTGTTGGCCAAATGTGTGTGATGGCCATCTATCTCACATGTCTGTGTTGTCCCATATGACATACACCCATAGATGTCAGATATGTCACAATCCATAGGGCTATGCAGACAACGGGTTGTATGTTTGGTATGTGGGGTATAGGTCATGCGATAGTGTGACAATATTGCAGACAGAACACTACGTGTCTGGGACATGTCAGGTGGCACATCACAATGTGTGCACCCAATGCAGGGGCATATGACACAATGGTGACACCTGTGGGCTGCCCATATCACAGCTCACTGTGTGGTACTGTGTGCGTACCACAAATGTTGTTCCAATGCATACTACATATGCCTCCATTGTAGAACACCTCCACCGTTGTATGCACAGCTGACCACACATGTCGCAATGACAAGTACTGTGATTTCAAGTCGGTGTATCATTTCGTTTGTATATATTGCACATGGGTGGCCTGTGTGAATGATGGGTGATGCGACCTGCATATCGTGACTGGAACAAACATCAGGTGTGCAAGTGTTAACTGGCCACATGGCAAATAGATCTACACTGTAACATGCCTGATACTGATGACAGTCTCACCTGCAACGGACTCATGTCTGTGCGGCACGCCAGAGGTACCTGTATAGGGGCGACACAGCAGTATGAACATTATCCATGACTGTATGACAGCCACAGGTTGCACTGTGCATGTGAACACATTCACCTGTGTAATAGCATATAGTATGCACATGTGTGCATACACAGCGTAGCATACTGTAGTATGCAGCATGTGTGTCCACATACCTTGCATATGTTGTTACTTTACATAATGTACAGTGACACATGCAACTAAATGGGATATAATAGCCATATGTGCAGTACTGACTTACCAGGCAACTCCAGGCTCATTGGTTGGGAGACACCCACCTCCATGATGGCAGCTAGTGTTTGTGGATGCTGTTCCCTGGGTGTCCCCAGACTGGTCAGTAGCTCCTCGGTGTGTGTGAGTGGGGGCTGGGTTGGTGGCCCACCACCTGTTCCACCTTGTTCCCTGGTGATTGCAGTGGCACGCTGTTTTGCATGTCGTATCAAGTCCGTGCAGTGTCTGCGCACCTGCTGGTAGGTGCGGTTATGGCCACCCACATCGTTCACCCTCCTGCGTAGATCCTGCCACAGGTCATCCCACTGCTGGGCATGCTGTGGCACATGGCTGAACAACAAGTCATAGTTGTCATGGAGCTGTGGGATGAGGACATCATCCTCCTGGTGGCTGTATGCTGGGAGGCGTGTACGGGGCATTATCTGTAAGACATAATGATGGTGACAGGTCACAGTTTTAGAGATGTACAGAGATACTGCTGCACATACATTTCTATGAACTCTACTACATCTGCACAGTTATCTTTGCAAAGCATCATGACACTGACACGACTGACGTGTTTGTGTCACACACATCTCACACCCATTATGCATTGGATATCATCACCATATATGTGTGTCACCTCATTACAGTGTTCATACTCCATGTAAATGCTGTCTTGCTGTGGGCATGTCTATTTGCCTGCACTTGTGTTCTTACCTATCTGCACATGCCTGGATGTGTCCATGGTAATGCTGTTGACCTGGATGCTGTGTATATGTCACATATCAACACAGACACAGCCGTAATGGACTTGAGCAGTGACAATGCACACATACGCATGGACACCTGTACATGCATGTGTTTTGCCATATACATCTACACAGCACTGTACAACTGTTCAACATCCTGCCACAGATCGCCTGTATTGCACATGTGATAGACATGGGACAATGACTAGTCAGATGACATTCGCAGGGATGGTTATCAACCATAGCATGTGCGGGCAAAGTTTCCAAGCTGTAACAGACAGCCATTATGCCACCGCAAGGTGCATCAGTGCCACATTACTGATCCAGTCAGTTGATAGTACATCTACCATGCAGCCATCACACCATGTATTACTGGGATGACATGTGCAGCTTTGATGGAAAGGGTTGTATGGTATGGCGGGAGTATGTCACATATATGGCGCAGGGATCTGTCCAGCCTGTGGTGATCCTAGTATTAGGACGGTGGCTGTCCATGACATATGTCTTATATATCAGGATATGGACATGTAGCATGTCCATCATCATGGTGTAGCAAATGTCTTTCTGCAAGGTAGACAGCATGCTGCATAGTAGAGGTGAGGATTGTGAAGGCTGGTATCGCACATCCATGCATAGCCATTATCCCTTAAAGGTGGTATGTGATCCAATATTGGTCACCACAGTGCTGTTTATGCCTATCCAGTGATCTCCGTGCTCATGGACATGACATGGGTACCTCATATGACTACCTAAGGGGCCTGGAGACGTCACCAAGTCGGGGGGTGCACTGCACAGCACCATCCCTTACACAGTGTCCATAATGTTGACCACAACCTAGGTAGTAGTTTATGGGTACAGGGATGTTCACCTAGCGGTGACAATGCTGGTATCATCCATCAGACTGTGCACATATGTCACACACCTCACCCACACAGCCCATTCTGTATGTTGCTCACAACACTGACACAGCTATACTGATAGGTCATGGCCATTCACAGCCTTACATACACAGATGCCTAACATTTGTCTGTGTGGTATGGGCTACAATGAGGGTGGGGTACAACACATTAACCCTGTTCTACTGTAGCTGGCACTGGTGTGATGTGCACATGTCACTCTTGCACCTTTTGTAGTTGTGAGTCTGTCAACAGGCCACTGGTGGAACACTCCTGTGACATACAAAGGTATTTGTAATCAAACATCCGTGCTGTGTTGTACATCTGTACTGCTAACATCTACAGTGATAATGGTTCATGGACATGCACACCATACTCAGCAGGGTTATAGTGCGGTGCCACCCAAAATGACTGTCATTACCACTTGTGGGTTGATATTATCCAACACCCTATCTGTATTGTATGGTCATGCTAGGCACTTGTTCAGAACTTGTGAGCATGTCATGAGCTACTGATTACTATAGCACCCATTCCACACCATTTCCCACAGGTACACTGGCTGTCCTACACTTCCCAGCTTGCTTATGGTACAACAGCTGTTGTACACACGTAACGCACATATCCTGTGGGACATGGTTGTATATACAGGCATGTCCAACTGTCACGTACCAGTGCTACTGCCTGTCTATATGAGGGATATGTCGTACATGTGGCAATAGAGCAATTGTCTCATGTACACATTCAATGCTCACCTCCCAACATACGACACTACAGCCTGTGGGGATGCACTTCTGCAGCCGTGCTGGGGGCATAGCTCTCAAGTGTACCTCATTACGAGGAACGTACCTCATTTGGGGTCTTAAAAGGTGCATGTTCCTCAAGGTTCCACATTGGAAGGGTCTGTCACACATTCATTGTTGGAAATTGTTTACCTGCTAGCCATGGCTAAATAGATGGGAATCATATTAATTCATTAGAATATCCTTTTTATACATAAAACCAGCCTATTTTAGCCATCATATGCCCTTCCTAGTTGAAGTTGTTAGTAAGCCAGTTGTAAGTGTTCTATGTTTTGCCCATTTGTCACACATTATGAGGGCTAATGTTCCTCATTTTGGGGACAGGAGGTTGACAGCTATGGCTGGGGGTAATGCTGTCACCAACCCTGACTGCACCTGACAGTCATTTGGGGATGTGTAACATTCGCAACACACCCCACCCATCACATAGTCTCACATGATCTACACCACTGGCCACACCTACGAGGACAACTTGTGCAGTACGTCTCCATACTCAGTGTAGGCACCAGAGGTAGCCCCCATCATGGCAGACAACTTCACCAACGTATAGCCCACAGACTCATGTGTGCCCATCACATACAGCCAATAGGGAGTTATAACATTCACAACACACCAGTCATAGGTGACTCTGTAGGGAGTCACACTGCAGTTCCACACAGCAGGCTACACAAGGCGATAGTCGCTTACATCTTGCTGTCGGATAACTGCTTCTGCAACATAACCTATGCACCCATGCCACACCTCACCAGGTACGATGTGACTGTCATTCTCCATGTTATTGTGACTGCCCTGTGATGCCACTTCACAGACTACGTGTGCAGGGACATGCAATAGCTCACAAGTCTTATAGCCCTGAGGGTGTGGGCCACGCCCTGGGGAGCATTTTGCATTCGTCTGGACACTATACCACTGTACAATGACCGACTGTGTCACTTCAACAGTTGCATATGCTCCTATTTTCATTCCACAGGCATCTGGTATCTGTCCGCTTTGACTGACCTGGTCAAACACAATGCTGTGGCACAGATGACTTGCACCTGTCAGCCCTGGGAGTACAGCTCACATGTAAGGCTCTTGCTGCTTCTATACTGCCTGTCTTGCACAGTTTCCAATAACTGTCACCGGCTGAACGGGAACTGGCAAGCACGACATGGGGTCATGTGACACAATGCTTGCGTCTTCCTCTGTGATGCACGCAGGCAAGGCACACCTTATAATGCACCACTTAAACATCTCTGCAGTGACTGGGACCTGCCTCTAGGCTCTGCAGAGCACACCTGCAATGACAGGTTATAGACAGACCATACCTTTCAGGCACATACCTGGACCGGCACACCCACAGCTGAGGGGTTCCCATATCCCACTATGTTGTGCACACATCCTGGCTAGTGACTTAGCACAATGCATCAGAGGTGCTCCATGTGCAACTAACTGTGTCCGGGACTGCTATACACATTGTAACAAGCTACAGAGTCAACATCATACCCCACGGTTAACATACCTTATTTGTTGGTATATTGGACAGTGGGCCTCAGACAGCTACTACTGATGTGTGACCGACACTACCCCACACTTAACTGGGATAGCCACTCATGTACCGACACATCCATGAGTCACAACCTCTGCTCTGCTTGATCAACCCATACACACCACCCCCAAGACCTACATTAACCTTGACATGAACACTACCACCATGTGACTGGTGTTACACACCTGGGGTTATCCCCTCATTGGTGGATTCCGAACATATGCTACTCAACCTTGTTAGTCACATCCCAGCACCACACCCATCACAGCATACACAGTACATGAGTACTACAACACCTACTACAGACGTCTGCTGACAGCAGTTGTTAACGTCATGACACCCATGCAGATAGACAATGCACATACAAATGCTGACACATACCCCAGTGCACTTCATTAGCATGTACACAACTGCATGGATCATGCTATTCCACACAGAGCCATGATGGTACACACCAGATAACAGATGCCACTCTGGTGGTCATGTTCCATGGACATATGATGTACAACAACAGGTGTAGGCTGTTGCACAGTGGTGTACATTCCCAAGGGTGGGGTGGCTCACTGGTCAGCCGTGGTAGGGCCACAGGGTCCCTCATCACATACTCCAAGACTAGCTACATAAACATGACTGCGACACATTCCGGGGTGTACCACCAGGCATTATGGTGGTATGTCAGTAGTCGATGGCAACACCCACATCTGCTGTCACATACAACAGTCACTCAGGAACATTACAGACCCAGGTAATGTTGGCAACATGCTGGAGGATGGATTCAATGCTAACATTACACCCTCTCACTCACTACAGGGCCACAATCCATACAGGAACATTGTGGTGTCCCTGTGGTCACACCTACACAGTACTGACCTGCACTCTATATGTCCTGGGACACTGGCCCCATGTCACCTTCCAACGTCCCAGGCTGTGATGTCCACCAACCTCTGACTGACATGTCTCCCCACTAGACCACCATATTCAGTAATAGCCTTGTTTCAGACATTGTAGCCCCTGAATGGCACACAGCAGCATTTATCACACTACACACAGGTGGCACCACAATGCACGAGTGGGACTATAGTCCTACACACCTGACTGGACTGTTCTGCATGGCTATGGGGCACATCATCAAGGACATCATTCACAGAGACATTGTTGGGCTCCCGTCCTTTGCTGCCACCCAGGTTGAGCTTGTTAGGGCCAGAGCATGGCCCCTACACATGGTGGACTCCTTTCATACAGTTACCAGGGCAGTTGCTGATGGTACGGGAGTCCACACATCCTACATTGTCCTCTCATTGCCTTTCAGCACCATTCACCATTCTGGTATTGACAACATACACATCCACCTGCACATCGTACCCTATGTCTCAGGATGTTATGCAATGTGGCTCATGGACAGGACACACACAGTGAGGCCAGCATACCATAGTATCTACTACATGTCAGGTACATTTGGCATACCACAGTCCTCAGTCATAGGGCCCCTCATGTTCAGTATATGCTTCCCTGCGGTACAGGCTAGCACAGGGACTTTCCTGCCTAGCTTTCAAACCCCTGCATACAAAGCGCCATGATTGCTCCACCAGCTGATACTGACTCCATCCATACGGGTGTCGCTGTGACAGATACATGATATGACTATCATGGCATCAAGCTGCATGACACAAGGTGCATGAACATCACCTTTGCATTACACCATTCACCCACTGACTATCACATGGGTGGTAGTCCCCTACATACATATCACATTGTACATGTTTGCAGTACACACATATGTCGCACCCACTCCTGTGGTTACCGCATTGCCACTGTGGCATGGATATCCTTCTACGTGGCAACACCTATCTGTACTGGGTGTGTAGCTGGTACATAGGCACCCATTGTACCTCTGAACTCAAGACATCTACACACATTCAAGGGTACACCACCCCATTTAGGGTGTACCTTACACAACAGCTACAGCTTTACATACCACAACATTAACACGCCATGATGTTTACTGAGCTCTGACAGTTTAAGTATGCGGCTGCACTACGGACACCACATCTGTACACATTTGCATACTACATACTCAGGGGTGACCTCTGCTGATCAGACAGGGCCCATGTCCACAACATTATTAATGGATATACTCCTCATACGCGACATAAGCAGAAGCCACTGTGAGCAACATGCTCATGGATATGTGCACACACGCCACAATGAGTGGAATGTGCTTGAGGGTTACATTCCCAAACCAGACACTCACCATGCTTTGGAACATAAGTTATATGTACATCATGCAGGGACACTCAGTAGCACTGTTCATGTGATACCTCCCTTGGTGGTTGGGAGACACATGTAGGCCTGGGATCACTGCAGTGTCTGTACTGTGCAGGGGTGCAGGTGACACATGGCTCTGCTGCTCACAGGACACTACCCTAGAGAGGTGCCACTAGTGTGAACACTGTAGTTGTGCTTACACATGGACTTGACAGACTGCATAGTACCCCACTATGCACCTGTGAAGCTATTACATGTCCTTTGTGCATGGTTACTTGGTAGCCCTTCCATTTAGATTAGCTATCATGCTATTACAATGTCCCATGCCTACAAGCCATATGTATCCTGTTATTGTACATGCCAATAGACGATACCTGTGGTATGCCTGATATGCCTGTTATGCTGTGTAGAATATCTATCATATCTACCTACAATACTATACATTACACATATTTCACATAGTATCCCATAATGCAAAGCATACTTGCACAGCGGGACCACCTTAGATATGTCATTAATGTTATATGCCCATACACATGCGTGCTGTGACAGTATATCAACATATACTATCCCCTGCTATGGCACGTCCTTGTTGGACATACCCTACCACTGACGGCGGGTTGTATGGAATTGTTCTGTTTAACACCCTCATGTAGCATCCCTTGTGGTGTCTGTGCTGTGTACCTTGTGTCCCACTGCTGGACGCACAGTTTCTACAAGCGTTACTATGCTCAGCAAGATATCACTACATAAATACCTTTCCCCACTTTATGCATTGCGGACACGTTTAATTAATGCAAACCAGGCTATACATACAATAAAACTAATTAATACAGATCATGCTATACATAACCTTACATATCGGGTGTTCTACATACCTTGTTATCGTTACGGCGTTTCGTTTCTATCTCTCTCACAGTGTTTCAACTGGTATTCAGTATGAGCATACGGTTGGAATGTCTGGCAAGTCATCCTTATATACGTCGATACCTGTAACATGTGGATTCATCCCGCCAATTGGTGTTCCTGAGTGACTAATTACTTGCATATCAGCTGTGCAGCTACTCCATTCGCCAATTACACGGCAACAGTGGGGTATAATTGAATCCTCCACTTGGGCGTTGCCTATTTGCCCTACCTTCGGGGAGACGGTCTGTATTGTGTTTTGCTATGTGTAATTGCAACTGCTATGCATGGAGACAAGTATACTTTGGATTCATGTCCCTCGTGGATTGTGTGTGACAGGTAGAGTATTTGTTTCAACATGTGGGTGTACCTCTCATCCCGACGTCTGATAATGGAGTATTGCAAACAAAACCTGTAACATGGCTGTTTGTTCCATTATACAACACCTGCAATTTTGCATGATGCCTTTAATTGTGTCTCTCACATGGTATGTTGAGGGTTCTGCAGATGTAATTGACTGACTAGATGTTTGTGCTGCTATTACAGTCTGTATTGCTTTAGTTTCTAGTGTGGGGGATGTCGGTGGGTGTACGTAGCATATACAGGTTTGTGGGCCTTGCATTTCTACATAATCCGTATATATGTGTGTGGGCTCCGTCCCTAATTAGAGAGCTAACAGTTAGTAGACTTATGTTACGGGATTGTACGTTGGGCCGTTGTTAATTGGTTTCTATATCATCTGCAGGTGAGCTTGCTACTTGTATACCTCCGGAATTGCAGCGATATATCAAGGGATATGTGTAAGTGACAGTTATCCCTTGTATTTCTGTCCCAGATATTTGCAGTCATTGCGGTTGTGTTGGTAAAAGAGCCTGTTTGCCATGGGTTACCACCTTTTCATATGGTCATTGTTGGACACTTGCGGGACACACAGCGGTGTTTACAGGCCAACATGTAGCCATGGTCAGTACACAGGTTAGCACATACTTTTATCCTCAATACATACCTATTGTTGTGGGACTTTGGCTACTTATCATATTGCATGTAACATTTACGTTTCTTACATACAGGCATAACTATTAAATACGACTATTACATTATATATGGGACATATTAATGTCCTACCATCTCGGACATTTGCCCTTTGTACTGTTTTATGTCAGGACACACCTGCCCAGGGTGGGGCTGTCCCTCCTACCGTGGGACAGGTAGTAACTGTATGCCTACGGCTAGCTATACCCACACCTACCGTACTGATCTGCCTCTGACATGGCACTAACAAACACATGTTGCAGACACACACACACATTACAGTCACACGGAGACGCACACGGCACCTTCAATGCACACTTACACAGACTATGGCACTCACAAACACAGTTGAACACAGTACCTACGTGGACCGCAACACCGGCAGCAGTGACTAAATGTCCCTTCATATCATCATACTATTACTTGCGACTGTACTTTTCCGGTACTGTGTTCTATCGGTATTTCAGCCTCGTAGTTACGCATGTCGGTATGTTACACATTCCATAGTTAGCGGTATCCTATTTATTTGTACCTCCAAGGTGTTATGAATGTCGTTGAACTATCTATTATATTTGCAGATATCGCTGAATCCATCTATATCAACATATATCACTCTATTGCCCTTTCTATCTGTATTATATATATGCATATGTGTACAAATATATATATATCTATATATATATATATATATATATATATATATATATATATATATATATATATATATATATATATATATATATATATCTGACGGGGAACGTGACAGGCACACAGCACCACCATATGCTGTAAGGCTCATGTACTGTTCAGGTGTTGGCATTCCGTTTACCACTAGCTGTTGTGTTTACAATGTTTGAGGGCTGCCTATGTAGGAGTCACACATTGGGCCACCTATACATTACAATTTACAGGTGGTCATGTTTGTGTGCCATCCATTTTACTGTGTGTGCAGGTGGAGAGGTGTCAGTCCATAGGGGCCTACACTGTCAGAGTATGTGCTATATGTTCCCTCTTTGCCAAGGCGTAGGCATATTGGGCACGCCTCCATCTGCCTACTGGGGCTGGCACAGTGTGTTCATGGTCTGAATCCCTCTGTGCCTGTAATGGCCTTGGCAATTGTGGTGGGCTATGAGGGCCTTCACCATTTTGTCCCTGCTGCAGCTGCTTCCGCAGGATCATATTATGTAGCATGGCACATACTATGACGATGTGGGCACACATGCCTGGAGAGTACTGCAAGGCTCCACCAGATGTATCCAAGCACCGGAACCGTGATTTCAGCATCGCGAACACACGCTCTATGATGATTCTGGTTTGTGCGTGTGCCTCATTATGGCGTTCTTGCATGGGTGTGTGTGCATTTCTGATGGGAGTCATCATCCACGGCTCCAGTGCATAGCCAGCATCCCCCACAAAATGGCCATGTGGGATGTCCCCCCTGACAAATACCTGATACAGCTGTGAGGCATGCCAGATATGGGAGTCATGGTAGCTTCCAGGGCTGCCAGCACACACATCCATGATAATGCCCTGGGCATTGCACATGACCTGGCAGTTGATGGAGTGGAATCCCTTGTGGTTTATGTAGCGCCTACCATGCTCACCGGGTGGTGACTTCATTTGTATGTGTGTGCAGTCTATCGCACCCAGTACCTCTGGGTAGTGTGCCACACGGTGGAAGTGGCACATATTGCTGGCCAACTCCTCCTGAGTTTGGGGGAAGTATATCTGCTCATTGGCATGTGGTAACATGGCATCCAGGAACTGGTGTAGTACCCTGGATGCTGATGCCTGTGAGATACCCATTATATCGCCAGTTGGCCTTTGAAAGGTACCTGTGGCTGGTATTCACAGGCTTACACATACCTTCGTGTCCACTGGGATGGGTTCCCCTCTGTTGTTTCTGGTTCTCAGGCATGGCCGGCACAGCTCCACTATTTGCTGTAAGATGTCCCTGTCCACTCTGTAACGCTCTACTATCTCCAGGTCATGTAGCCCCTGGTAGGTTACCCTTGGTCTGAACACTCTCCTTCTCCTCCAAGGCCTGCGGTGGTTGTCGGCATCATCCTCCACAACACCGTCAGTCTCTAACACATGCTGATGAATCACAGCTATGGCAGCTCCCAACATGTACATTTTAAAAGTTCCCCGTGTGTTTACACCTATGGTGCAGTGTTTGGGAATACACAGGTGTGTAGGGTGCTTTCACACTTTATACTATTGTGCTGTGAACACCGATGATGTCATAGGAAGGTGTGTATGTACAATCGTAGCTACAGGGTATCTTATGTGTTTTACTGCCGGAACTACTATTGTGGTGTCTTTGGTGTTAAATTACATTTGGCTGCCGTGGATTACCTCTTGACCTTCCCTTTACATTTCTGCACGTTGCATCTACCATTTTCTGGCGTGCATCCTGCAGCCTACTTTCATTTGTACTTTCCTGGACCTGGCGTATCTTGCTTTATGTGTGCTACTGCCGGTCTGCTGTCGGTTTGCTTTGCTCTGCTGTGTCAGGTCTCCTGTCTTTGCAATCCAATACCTCCCCTCCTTTCTTTGCATTCCAATGCCTCCCCTATCCTGTTTTGCAGGTTTCTGCAAGCAGACTTGTCAGCTGCCGTCGATTGGACATCGTGGGCTGATTGGTGTTGATTGCTCATTAGTACTCCAATTACCCTACTTCAGCATTTCCTTCTTTTCTTTCCCTGACCTTCCTGTTTGTGCTATTGTTCGCGGCGCGTGCGTCCGATTACTGGGTTTTGGGCACGTTTTCATCCCTGTACACATGCGCTTTTGGGCACCATGTGTGCTCTCAGCTAAACGATTCTATACCTTCCTCCCCACCCTTGTCCTGCAGCTTTGCTTAGCAACGGACAGGCCAGATTTGCATTGCTCCAATGTGCTTACTGCTACGGTGGCACACCCCTCTGCTGACGTCATGTATCTCCTCTGAGCCACTCCTCAGTGTTATACCACTGCGCCGTATGGTACAACCTTCATCCGGCGGCACATTTGCAATTCAGTATTATCTGCCTCATTTGCATGGCATTGACTACTAATTCATAGTTACCGAGCCGAACACTATCGCAGGCCCTTAGCAACCCTTGCACCTTGGTTGTGGTGTTCCATGCCTACCATTGTGTATTATGCTGTAAACCTGATTTCCATTATGTTGCGATTTTATGACATTTTTATATTATTTCTTTATGTTACAGCTTCCGCACACATGCCCTGCGGTTGTGCTGTGCGTTACTGTGGACATGACATTAAATGTTGTTATTTACGTGTTGTGCATTTTTTGTTATGCCATTGGCTGTGTATTTCGCTATTGGCATATGTTAATGTTGTGATACCTGGGTCTGGCCCACTTCCATAGCTTCGATGTTCTGTTTGGGAAAATGTAAACCCTGTTTTTTGGTTTACATTTCCGTGGGCTTACGCTACGCCTGCACCACTTCATGAATCACTATATGCCTTCATTTGCATGGTGCAACACTGTGCATGGGGTGATTAGCATACCTAAGCCGGGGGCTGCGCAGTTCTGGCGTATGCCAGTAGTGCACGTGGAATTGGATCGTACCTGAATCGCTCGATGGCCATATTTGGCATTATACCGCCTACGCTATGCCTGCGCCTGGCGCAAGCTTCATGAATCCCGGGGATTATTCTTATTCTGTGAAGTAGGAAGGAATAGCTGCAGGTCATGTTTCTCTAACTACTGTATAACTCCTTCCACATGATTTACTATAAACAAACATACAGAAAATTTGGAAACCAAACTACCATGTATCAGATTTCACAGTATTATATTCAAACTACAGCTGTTTCTTTCTTTGTTAAAAGCAAGAAACAAATCCATAAAGCTGGCAGTTTTCTGCATTTACCATTTCTTGAAGTCTCCAGATGACAGCTAGATATTTAGTTAAGTATATCAGGTGCAGACACATCACATAAACTGTGGATCTTACTATTTTCTCCACCCCTTATCAAAATGACCTTATTTTCGTCACATGCATTACTGCATTCTGTGACATTTGCTTCTCCGCAGAAGGCATATACAAGTCTATCTAGTCTGCCCATTGAGTGCATTTAACATTGTGGGCCAGATTCAATAACACATACACTAAATTTACACACAAGAACATTCCTATCACATTTTTGTGTTTTCTAGTCACTCAGAAATATTATACTAAGTGTTCATGTAGTCTACACTTTGTGGTAACCTTTATGCATCTCCCTCAGTATTTAAAGCTGCAAGAAAATAAATAGGAAAACTAAAATTAGAGGGAAGAAGTTATGAGTTATGCTTGCATTGTCTGTTCACTCAGAACGGTGTTCACGTGGTGCACATTTGGTGTAGGTGTTAATCTCAGGGTGTATCTTTTTCCATCCCTACCTTCAGCCTTACCCTTTTACCATCTGCCAAATGTGAATGACTTTGAGGATTCCTTCGCCACCACCCATACTGATGGTGCCTTCCACTGGTCTCTGGATGTACAACCCTCTCTGTGAAGAAGTACTTTCACAGATGAAGGAAAAGTTAGTCTTTAAAGCCAGCTTTGTGCATCATGAGGCTTAAGTGCTGATTGTAGCCCAGGTGACTCAGGTTCAAGTCAGGTTCATCTAGCAGTTCAGCCAATAGATAGAGCTGGCAAGGAGGTTGGCATTCCCATTCTGAGAGAGGTGGGATAGATCTGGCCATGGAATGCACCAACCTATTGGTGGAGGGGTTAGGCTACAAAAGATGTGGCTTGTGGTAGATGTTAGGGCACCCAACCAATGGAAGCTTTGTTAAAGGTAGTCTTCACATTGGGCATGTGCCAGCATGCACCCCATGGGGAAGGTATTATGAGCCCTGTAGTGATATATTCTCTCATCCCCCTAAGATGATGGTGGTGGCATTACAGTTATAATAAATATCCTCATAACCGGGATGAAAGAGAAGACACAAGTAACCATCATGGCTGCCTGAATGTTGGCCCATTAATGGTTCTCACAACTGTGGGTATGGAGGATTGTCTACCATAGATGAATGAATGGGCTTAAATCAGATTGTGAAAGCTTGATGTTTGGCAGTTAGTAGGGTAAAAGTCACCTAGAAAAAAGTTAATCTGTAAAACCTGCTGCATTTTGATATCTCCCTCTCTCCTCATCCTCCTGTTCATGATGACCTTTTCATATTTCTCTGGCATGATTGTACATATACATATCATGCTCCACCTTCTTTTTTGGTCTTTAGAGAGAATGAGCTCCAGCACCATTAGTTTAGGATCTGGCCATATACTTTTCCCTCCACAGTGCATGCCCTCCTGATGGGTTTCTTCTGTAATCCTTCCACCAGCCTGATGGTCTTATCATTGTATGGCCTTCAGGGCTGCATACTGTATTCAAGGAGTGGTTCGGCTCTGGCCAATCAAGTGGAAACATTGTCTATTTGCTCCTCAGGACATACCCAGCATTCTTGTTGTTTTTTTCACTGCTTTCTCACTCTGCCTCTGCTGTTCATTTCCATGTGTGATCCACACCTTCCCTAAGATCCCCTGCCAAGTTCACTTGGCCTACTGTTCTCATTTCCATTCCCCTCAGCTGATACTTCACATGAGGCTGTTGTTGCCCAAATGCTCAGCATTTGTTTGCAAGGAACCTCAGCTGGTCCCGTTCTTTCCACTTTGTCAGCCATTCCAAATCCTTGCTTAACCTATACCTCACAGTTCCCCACTGCTGCATCTATCTTTGTGTTACCAGCAAAGAGGTTGATCCTGTTCTTTGTTTTCTCAGATATGTGTGAAAAAATACACTGAAGACAACTGGACCCATGGATGACTCCTGCCAACGTTCACTGGTCACGGCCCTTATTACTGACACCTTTCCTTCTCACCACAACCATTGATATCCTACTTTTCAGCCTTGCAGCAATCCACTTTTTCTATCTTTGTCCTGTCTCTGGGGTTTCCAACTTTTCTAGCATCCCATTTAACCCCTCACATTGCAGGCCCAAGTAAAAGGCCTAGGTAATGTCCACGTAGACTGTATCTACCAGCACCCATGCCAGGTTCACTTGTAATACAATCATAAAACTGGGTTAGGAATGACTGACAGCTATGTCTGTCTATGAACCTTATGCCAGTTGTGCTCATTGAAATTAGAGTCATTTAGGAAAGCGTCCAGCCTTTCCATAGGATTCTCTGACTACCAGCTACTGTTGTAAGGCTAAATAAGACCTATGGTCCTCTACATTCTTTCTGCTCCCTTTCTTGTACCAGAGTGACATACATGGTATCTTCCAGTCCTGAAGTACTTTTGCAATAATTTGGCACCTGCTGAAGATCTTCATCAGGGAGTCTGGCATCAGGCGGACCAGACTTCTGATGACTCAGGGAGACAGCTCATCTGATCATGTGTTTCTTCCTGCCAAAGGACAGCCAGTTCCATGCCCACATTCCTCACTCTCTATTCTGGAACCTGTCTGCTGTTCTGCCTGTTTTGAACATTCTCTCTCCCAGCATTGCACACCTCCTTGCTTTCCTCTGTGAAGACCTAACCAAAGTTCCCATGCAGTACTTTTGCTTTTTCTCATCTCACCTGTGATCTCTCTCCTATCGTTGCATAATCTGTACAGTTCCAACCTTTCTTCCACCCTGCTTTCTACTAAATACCTAAAGTGCACTTTTATGTGTATAAAGGCAGATCTATTTAGTACTGCCCCAGCTGACACACATTCATATAAAGGCTGCATATGGTTAAAAGGTTTCAATGTCTACACTATACTCGCTTAGCACTAAACATTTAATTAATTCTGCAAATTTGATTCATTTCGTAGACATCCACTGACATGCAGTCATAGCACAGATGTCTGTTTATAAAAATCCCTAGCTCCTAGAAGTGAATCTTTGTCATCCTTCAACACAAGACTGCAAAAACTGGCCTTGAGTCATCTGTGACACAGACTTCAGGATCAAAGCATTAGCATTCAAACAAGAAAATAACTCAATGACATGAAAAGCACTTGCATGCTGGCATTGCCAGTATTGTTCATCTAATTTACAATTTCAAGTGGTCACTTACTGATTCACCTGAAAAAACACTTGATATTTTTAGACTGATCTCAGAATAATTTAACTGACAACCATTTTCCCGGGCATGTGCTGATACAGTAGCATACTTACTGTAGAGGACTCACTAGGCACTGGTTTTAAATTCAGCACACTGCAAGTTCGTTCAGAAGGAGAACTATGGATTGTGCAAGTCACAGTTTAAAGAATACTGTGGTTTTCAGGGAAAACACACACACACACACACACACACACACACACACACACACACACACACACACACACACATACACACACACGTAAGGGAAATGCAAAAGTGTGTGTAGATGTGTGTATGTATGTATGTATGCATGTACGTATGTATGTATCTATGTATGTATGTATGTCTGTATGTATGTATGCATGTATGCATGTCTGTATGCATGCATGTATGCATGTATGTATGTATTTAATGCTGGTTCTTCGACACAGACTAATATACTCTGCTTTTTCCTTAGGCCAAACTGGGCTGCAGCTTTTTGTAAGGTGCAACCTTAAAAGAAAACATAGTGTCACTGTTCAGTTGTTGGCTATACCTCTGGATGCCCTTTTATGTCTGGAATATGCAAAAGCAATACTTTGTTTTTTTTTTTTTTTGAGCAGATTGTCTCAAAGAAATGTCAGTATGCAAAAGCAATACTTTTTTTGCACAAATTGTTCAAAAGAAATGTTTTTGAGTCTCTGCCATACAAAATACACAAGAAAAGCCTGCAAACTGCTACTTCATGAAACAAGTTTGGCAATAATAGAGATCAAAAACATCATCTTACCCATCAGAAAGTTCTGCTTCATGGTGTTTGAGGACTCCACAGAGGACGTAGGAGGAAAAGCTCTCTCTGGTGTTGACACAGAATGTTTCAGACTGGAAACAAAGGTAGAACAAGTCTCGAACTCACAGACCCTTTCTTGGCTGTAAGTGGCTTTAGATTTAGTCGGTGTACATCCCATTATCTCCTAGACTCACCAAGTATATTCACATTTGCTCTTCAGTTTCACTGACTTCAGTGATATCTGCGACAATATGAATCAAATCCATGTGGCAGCCAGCTGCCATGAAACATGGACCTGAGGAAACAAACATGCAGCAGTTGTGAAAACAAAGCATCCCCCAACCTGCTTTTCTTGGAAATGCTCTGAACAAGCTTTGATTTTGCTTCATTGACACAAAACCTCTTGTAGCTGAAAAGAGGCAGAGGTATTGAAATAAGAACTCCCATTTCAATCACATTGGTCAGTCAGTGTGGGCGAAAACAGATCAGAGAAAAAATAAGCATGTATCTGTGTACGAGCACACACACACACACACACACACACACACACACACACACACACACACACACACACACACACACACACACACATACACACACACACACACACACTTTCTACTTCTCTAGCAATGTAGGAAAAATAGCAACCCATTTATGTAGCAACCAATGTGTGCAAAGTCTATTAACCACAAACTAGCAGCACAATTCTTCATCTTAAACAAAACCCTAATTGCATAATTGCAACTGAGTTTATTGCTTTACTGAATACAACTTCAGCATTGTAAAAAATGTATATACAAAAAGTGAACATATTTTTTAAACAGGATGAAATGGCTTAGCACTAAATGTATAACTAATAATTTCATATAAATCATTTGCATCTGATAACTACTTGCTTTCATCTTCGGACCACTGATGTCATAACAGCACTCTGTTAACACTTCATGTGACCATAAAGCTTCTATTCTGCTTCATCCATGCATTCCCCTGACTCTTACACCGCAGGACATTGGGACAGGGAAGCAAGAGCCAGGGATCATAGCCAGCAGGGATTATGATATCATAAATGCTCCCAACACTCTACATTATATATTACTGTACTTCCCATTTGCCCCAAGTAAAAGTACTGCAGCATTATAACTAAAAACATTAAACAATAGAAATATGATATAATGAATAAATGTATTTACTTGGTAAAACATTAACATTTCTGAAAACATTTCAGGATCTACATTTTATTATTTTAAAGACTGTAGCTGACAAAATTACAAGGAAAAGCAGACAATGACATTTCATCTGCTTTCTGAAAAATCTTCTCCTTTTTCTCATACCTTGTGTACATTTCCATACTGCTGGACACTGCTCTCCAAACTCCATTTCAAAGGCTTCCAGTTTTCAGAAAAGTTACCATGCAGCTTGAAAGACATTAGTCCCTGTACTGAATCAATCCAGATTGAATGTAGAGGTTTGCATTAATGCAAAAGAATGAGAAACTGTTGTTTTCAGCAGTTTTTGGAAAATTAAAATGTGAGAAAAGTATTATAATATGAATGTTCTAGCAGTGAGCTGTTAATATGCACATGAAAAAAGGGAAACATAAAGTTAACTTATCAGATATCATGACTGTGATATTATACCCATAGTGATTAGCGGATGAAGGCATTTCTGCACTTTCTGACACCTCCAACAGCTCAAATGACAAATCTGGCACCATAGAAATTTGATTTCATTCTAACACCACATCAGGTACTTTTAAAATGCATATCACAACGATAAAGCAATGAGTCATAACAGAAGCTTGATGTCATCTCTTCAGAATCTTTAACTGATATATGGTGACACTATGTGCATCTTTGTTTATTAATGTATCTTCTTCTTATGTAGCACTATGGGTCCCTATCAGATGATCAAGCTTTCAGAAACTCAAACTCCATATGTTCGAAACCATATGATTGAGTTTTTGAAAACTCAAAGCTTTTGAGATCATGGTACAGCAAGGATCTGGAAATGTACCCTTTTTCTCACTGTAGTGAGATCTTGAAGTTTGTAGATATAATTTGTAGGGGGTGTAGGTGGTGCAGGCGTGCTTGACCCCCTGCAAAAACTTAAAAAAAAACATAGATTTTTTTTTTGATGCTCAAGTTTTCAGAAACTCAATCATATGATCTTTTTGATATTATTTTTGAGTTTCCAAAAAGTCGATCATCTGATATACAACCACCAAGTTAGTAAAGTGTCACTTATTTCCATACCATAGCCAACTCTATATGAACTTGATCTGCTTAACAAATTTAGGCATTTTTAGTGATAGAACAGAAGTAAAAAATAGCAATCCTTGGTGGTCAAAAGGTGGATCAGGTACAAGAGACAAATCATTGAAAAATATATAACCAGGCCATCCAAAACAGGCTCGAGTACACCTCTTTATTACAGGTAAGAGCTTCCACGGAGGTACTGCTTCATCAAACCATAAAAACATATTGTAATCATCCCTTAAATAAAGGAAACCATTAAAACATCTACCAGTATCATTGGTAGACACAAGAAGCAATTCACCATGTGATAATTGATGTTCCTTAAGAATAGGTATTAAAGGAACAGTGATGTTTATACCAAGTACTCTGTGCACTTGCAAGGCAATTATCCATTGAATTTCAGCCTTCTCTGTTCTGTTATTAAAATCACCACTTCTAAGATTATCATGAATATTCTACAACATCAAGAGAAATTACCATGACCTGTATAGTTAGTAGCATGTTTAGCTAAAGCATTAGAGTCAGACATTTTACGTATATCACCATTGTATACGAAAATACGCTCTGATAGCTGCCTATTAGTTTTTCTGACATAAAAATGAGAGCAGTCCTTGCACAATGCTAAATAACTCACAGCTGAATGTCTACAATCCGCATAAAATTGGTGTTTAAATTTATGTCCAGTCACTGAATGACTAAAACATTTTTGCTTGCCGATGTACTTGCAGGCCTTAACATTGCAACATGGAAAAATCCTTTGTCTATCAGAGGTCAAAACATGTCCATTAATTCCTGTTCCAGCCCCATAGCATATAAGTCACTTTAAGACAAATTATTCTTAGAAATAAAACTTGATTTAGATCTCACTACAACTTTCACATTATCATCTGATAAGAGAATGGGCCAGTTTCTTCTTATAACATCGAAAAACAAGCTAACATTATCAGAATATTTAAAAATACCCTTAAGGGTTTTAGTTGCAATTTCTCTGACAGATGTGGTTAACTCTCTCCTTTAAGATGAGTAATAAGGGGGTGCTCTACCCTTCTTTTCTCTCCTAATCACTCCTGCAAACTCATGCAGATCCTTGGATATGTAGCCTCTAGTTGTAAAATCTTTAAAAAGGTCACACAATGCTGTCTCAAATAGCTTATCATCATTGTGCAGCCTAGAAATTTTTGATTGACCATTCACTATATTTGCATAATTATGTTCAGGATGTTTGCTACTATGGTGTAACAGTCCACTCCTCCAACAAGGTTTCCTATATAACGTAGTGTTAAAACCTCCATCATTCTTACTAATGGTTACATCCAAAAAGTTTATTACATCCAGAGAATAATTCAAAGTGAATCTCAGAAAACTCCAAATAATGTACAAAATCACACAGAGCTCCATGGGGACCATCCCATACTATAAACAAGTCATCAACAAATCTACCATAATATTTAATATTAGGTGGATAAACATTATCTATAAAGACCGTATTCTCTTCCCACCACACCAAAACCAGATTGGCATAGCTGTTGGCACAGGCTGTCCCCATTGCTACACCCAGTTTCTGCAGATAATACTCTTCCTCAAAGATAAATGCATTTTGCTCAAGTATTAACTGCAAAGGAGAGCAAATTGCAGTAATAGTAGTTTGAGAATAACTGCTATTATGTGTCAAGAATAATCTACACAAGGCAACAACTTCCACATTGGGTATAACTATACACAGCATCTGAACATCCAAGGTAGCCAAGATGCAACCACATATATCAGATCCTGCTACACTATCATATTGTGTATCAAGGAAATGTTCAGTACCTTTTAAGACAGCTGGTGCTTGAACTAATAAAGGTTTCAGCTTACTCTCAACATATAATGACAGGGGCTCCATTAGCCAGCCATGTCCAGAAACTATGGGGCGCATAGAAGGTCTTCTGAAATTCTTGTGGATTTTGGGCAAACCATGTACAACTGGAATCACAGGTTTGTCAAACAGCCGAAAACTATGCGCCCCATAATCAATGATGCCACAGATTAATAAGTCATAAAGATTATCATGTACTCTATTAATGATAGCATGCACCTCCATCTTATTGATTTTACGATAAGTCATAGCATTTGATAAAAGCTCATTCATTATATAGACATAGGTGCTACTTTCCATAACGATAATGCTTCCCCCTTTGTCAGCTGGCTGGATACATAGGCCACTGTGATTCCTTAATTCTCATAAAGCTCTACACTCAGACCGTGAAAAGTTATAAAATTCTGAATGGAAGGTTTGTTAAAGATACAATAATATAGCAATAACCGACGCCTGGGTGTGGGTAATGCGGGATTTACCCATGGTTGGCGTGGTTTGGTCCCGAGGGCGAAGCCCGAGGGACCAAACAAAGACAACCATGGGTAAATCCCACATTACCCACACCCAGAAGTGGGTTATTGCTATTATACTATGACATTATTTAAGAAAAGAAATAATTACTTTTCTTAAATAATGGCATTGTATAATGCCTCTTTGCTGCCCTTCCGCAGCTGTCTGGTATCCGCGACAGTTCTGATGTACTGCGCATGCCTACGCAGTACATCAGAGCTGTGGCCAAAAGCAACGGAGAAACCAAGATCTCTGTTGCTTTTTACTGTTTCGCTATGTTCAATGGGTTTAACATAGTGAGACAGCTTTAAATAAGCAACGGAGATGTCCGTTGCTTATTTTAAAGCTATCTCGCTATGTTAAACCCATTTAACATAGCGAAACAGTAAAAAGCAATGGAGATCTTGCTTTCTCCATTGCTTTTTTTCTTTAAACCTGTCTCGCTATGTTAAATGGGTTTAACATAGCGAGACAGCTTTAAAATAAGCAACGGAGATCTTCGTTGCTTATTTTAAAGCTGCCTCGCTATGTTAAACCCATTTAACATAGCGAGACAGGATTAAAGAAAAAGCAACGGAGAAAGCAAGATCTCTGTTGCTTTTTACACACTGTGTCGCTATGTTAAAGGAGTTTAACATAGCGAGACAGCTTTAAAAAAAGCAACGGAGATCTCTGTTGCTTTTTTTAAACCTGTGTCACTATGTTAAACTCTTTTAACATAGCGAGACAGTGTTTTAAAAGAGACTTATACTAATGGAAAAATTCCGGGCGACCGGACCTTTTTCCATTAGTATAAGTCGATTTACAACGTGTACGCTGGCCAATCAGCGTGCACGTTTTGGAATATTAATGGGCAGGTCATGGTATAAATATCTTGTTCACATACCTTCAGGAATTCTTCCAATGTGCTGTTCAAAGAGGGGTTAAAAGTACTGATCTTTCTCGTACATTTCACAGAGGCCTCCAAACTCTCTGAGTCAAGTAAACAACCCAGCATAACTTTTCTGGTAAAAATTATAAAATTGTTCCTAGAGGAGTAAGAATTTTGAAAATGCCCACCTATGGTGAGCATACATATATGGGTTCCTGCCTTTTGATGGAATGTTCAGAATATTGGACATTCCTTGGTTAAATGTTCAAAGCATTGAACCAGCTTTTATGCCATTTACTGGTATTTGTGAGGATAGAGATTGCCCTTTCCCCAAAGAATTGTGATCTTGGAGTTGGTATACACACACACACACACACACACACACACACACACACATATATATATATATATATATATATATATATATATATATATATATATATATATATAAGTTGTAGGTAGTACCCCCTGCTACATAAAAGCTTTTTTTCCTTTCTTTTTGATATATTGAGGTTAAATATTTACTGTATCAAATCTTTGTTTTAAAATGTTGACTCTAAATGTGAAATTCAGCATGCAGAAAAGTAAACCAATTTGAAAATGAATACAATGACAACCATGGTTCGATGTATTCGATACAGCAGGAGGTGACATCAGTCACCTCCTGCTATGAACATTAACGTACAATTAGACTGTACAGTCAATGGTACATTAATTGTACTGTTTTGCAGGGGGGGGCTACATCCCCCCTGCAAATTAAATATACCAACTCCAAGCTCTCACTTCAGTGAGGAAATGGGCTAATTCCCTGTTCCTCACTGAACTGCAATCCCCTTGCACAATGTCAAACCCAAATGCTCGACTGACACTACCCATTTGCTGTAGTGTAGTCGATCAATTTGGGTTCAACATTCTGCCCATTTGGAAATTGCAAGTCGACCATTTGCTGGTCAACTGATTCAGTTTCCAAGTTTTAATTGTAAACCATATATATATATATATATATATATATATATATGTGTGTGTGTGTGTGTGTGTGTGTGTGTGTATGTAAGCAATGCACTTGAGACAATAATTATGAATCAGCTATAGTTTATTTAAAATGCAAGACCAAAAATGTTCATGTTCAATAAAAAAACAGAAAACAAGGTTCATCAGTTGTTGTTGTGTCTTTCAGCTTTTCCCGGTTAGGAGTCGCCACAACGGAACTCCGGTCCGCTAATGATTGGTAGTTGATTTTTACGTGCCGAGTTCATCAGTCCAGTTTTAAAATCTCTTAACGGAATGTAAAAATTCCTTACAATTATTATGTATTGCAGCCTTGTTCAGGTTGCCTCTCACAATTAGGTTGCTTGTACTCACAAATAAATACATAGGTAGGTTTCTGGCACTCTATAGGTAAATCCGCAGGTCAGTTTCTGGAATTCTACAAGTAAATTCTAAGGCAGTTTCTGACACTCTACAGGTAAATCCACAGGTAGGTTTCTGTCACTGTACAAGTAAATACACAGGTAGGTTTCTGGAACCCTATAGGTAAATCCTCAGATAAGCTCCTGGTGATTTACAGCTTCTTCTTGTCAAAATTCCCCCAGAAGTCGCCACTCTTGGTAATAAAATTCCTCTTCAAGAGACAGAATTATCTCTAATGTTATGGACTTTCAACTTTTCCTTGAACCACAGGTGTCCTGGGGTTTCACATTACTATGCTCTTACATGCTTTACTACCACATTATATATGCAGCTATCAGTTTTCCACTGTAATGTATGGAATATATAGTATATCAAACTAGCCTTCCTGGCCTATTAATTAGCCACTATGCCACAATGACCCCCTCCTAGCACAGAACCCTCAGTTCTGTGCTGAATAGAATAGGCTCTAGGACCAGGATAATCTATCAACATTCATGTGGCCTTGGTTTGATCATAAAATGAAATGTTGCTAGTGGTAAAGCCTACCTAGACATATTGGGGTCAGGATCCCTTTACTTGTACAACCACTCTAGGGGTATGTGATCCAAATAAATATTATTGTAGAGACGTTAGTGCCCACTTACTAGTGAGACTGTCTTGTTTTATGGCAGAGTATCTTGTCTTACCCTTACTTAACTTCCTGGTGAAGTACCAGACAGGCTTTTTCTCACCATATTTTTTCAGAGATAGAACAGCCCCCCTAACTTTCCTTAAGATGTACCAGTGTACACAATGGAGGATTTTTCTAAGACAGAGGCAACTAAGAGTCACTCTAAATAGAAGAACGGTTTCTGGTGGTTAAAATCCTCATCTGTTGAAAAGGTCCACCTTAACCAGAGTGGCACAATACTTTTTGTATTATCAGAGGACCAGCTATGGTAGCAAAACTGACAGGAGCATTATATAGTAAACTGCCCATCCTAAACATGCTTTATCTTGCCATTTGGTGCCAGGTATAAGACAGGTCATGAAAGGCTGTATTTTGTCTGTTTGGAGTCTAATTACTCATTACCCTATCACATATTCTAAGGATATGCTTTCTGCCAAAAAATGCTTACTTTTGGGAGCATTACATTCTGACTGTCTTAAAGAGAGAAATAAGCTTGTATTTTGGCAAAATGTGACTTCCATTTCTGAAAGGATTAGCACACTATCAAGGTATGCTGCTGAGTGCCTAGCATAAGGCTTCAAAAATGTATTCATGAGCCTTTGAAAACAAGCAGGAGCTCCATGAAGTTCAAATGCTAAGTCAATATAATGAGAAAGGCTTCCAGTGGTGGCTAATGCTGTTTTGTTTTTGTTTTTTTGTTTGTTTGTTTTTTACTGCTGTAGAGGTGAAGAGGATCTGCCAGTATCTCTTCGTCAAATCTAGAGTTGTCACAAAGCTTGCTTTATCTAGTCTCTCAAGGAGCCCATACACTATGGGAATTGGATAAGTGTGAAATTTGGTTATCTGATTCAGCTTTCAAAAATGACTAAATAATCTTATGGAGTCGTCCATAGATTCATAAGTACTTACTAGGCTATTGATTTGTGAGGATCTTAAGAGACCATCTTTACATTCCCATGGTAGTTTTTAGGCCTTATATTTTGTGTATGAATAACCCAGTGGTGGGAAGAACAAGGATGTGTTTGGACATTTATCTGTTGCCCCTATCCATGGAGGAAATAGGTGCTAAACAGGGGAATGAATTTGTGGTTTTCCATTCATTCATCCAAATTACATTTGGAAAAATTATAAGTATTTGACTTCATGTGGACTTTAATGTGCTGCATTAGAGTGGAGACTTTATTTATTATAGACTATAAAAAGATGATGCTCGAGACGGTAACAACATGGCATCTCTTAGCCCACATCTGATGAAGTGACAAAACAAAAATGTATGTTTTGAACGTTAATGCTGGTGATTTCAATAAAAGTGTGATTTTAATTGACTCTGAGTGTTTACACTGTTGAAAAACACGTGGTACATTTGGCAATTTCTTTGCTGACTGGGAACTTTACTATGCGTCTCTGGGTTCTTGTTTTGGATTTACTTCATGTGGAATCGAAGACAGTTTCATAAAAGAGGTATTCTCTGTGATGCATACTTATCCCTCCATGTTCTATTTATGTGGAAAAAGAGATTGAGGTCTGATGTCTGGGTGCCCATGGCAACACTGGGACTTGCAAATGCGTACTAGTTCAAACAAGATGAGGACTGTTGATGCTCTATATGCAAGGAAGACATTGCTTCTTAGTTGCTTGTCTGATACAGAGAAGAGAGTTAAGGCTTTGAGTTTTTTTTTTTAATGAGAAAGTACTGTGATCACCCCAGTTGTAACAAGTGTTTAGACAGGTACATGCTACATGTGCCATTATATTCAATGATTGGGCTGATGAGAGCTGAGTAGAGTGGAATGGTTACACTTCTGGATGTGGATGCCATACCTTTAAATATAAGTTTTGTGATGAAAAAGGACTTCCTTAAAATAGTGGACAGGGGTGCACAAATGACAGTTCATTGTTGATGCAGGTTTACAGATGCCTGACTATGAAGATTAACTTTCAGGGTTGTGCTGTCACTGTGATATCTCAAGGGAAGTTATGCTTGCTAAAGGATACAACTATGCATTTTTTGCATCTAATTTTTGCATCTAATTTTCACCCATGGCAATGAGACCAGACATTGGTTTGGGAAAGGCCCTCTAACTGGATTTTAGTGTTCTCTGGAGAGTTTATGATGGCACTAAGCTTGCAGTGATTTTTCAAACTTGGTCAGCCATAAACCCTTAACATTTGCTTTGACCTCTTAGAAGTAAATATTAAAATGAGTGGCCCAAGGACTGATCCCTGGGGTACAGTGACAGGTCTTTTGGAGAAGGTAGAGCTTTCTACCCTAATTTCCTGGGTTCTGTTTTTGAGCTAATTTATCTAATAAGTTACATAGAGATTTACACTAAATCTAATCAATCAATGTAATATTTCCAAGTCTTTTGGGTTTCTAATGCCATCATAGACCCTATTCCTAAGTCAAAGTTTGATTAAATTTTGTGAAATTAGTATTGGTTCAATCTTTGATGTTAGCCAGAAGTGCTCTTCGTAGCACCCACAGTGTTCCCATAACTGATTTTTCTGCAATTTATATGTAATGCAGAACCCGTTCTAACTTGTTTTAACCCAATTCAGAAAATGTCTAAAACAGTACTTTAAAAGGCAATGGCTATGTCCTTGCTCTAATCCTGACTAACTCTGACAATATAAACATGTGTTAAAGAGGTCTTTTGGCCACCCCTACATTGCTTCCTAATTGTTACTCTATAACAAATCAGATTTATATATGACAGACTGAATTACTGTTATCCTATGTGTTGTATCTGTAACAGTGCTATAACTTGCTTAATGTAACAGTTTTTCTGCATGTATGTATAGACTTTTTCTCCCCAGGCCTCCGCTGAAAATGGAGAAGTATCCAGTTGGACTATCCCTGTCAACAAATGTAAAAAAATAAAGAAAGAAAGAAATAATTACATGTATTGATAGTACTGGTAAATATGACTGCAGATTCCTTTTTATAAGACCCGTTGCTCCTATTACTGTTGAACCTGTCTGGGTATCCTTCTTTCATATTGCCCTCATTTCTGCCTTCAAATCCTGGTATTTTATGACTTTGTGTCTCTGTACATAAGACACTGTAATCACTGGGTGTAGCAATTTTAATGATCAATGTTACTTTTGTCTTCTTTTCATGGACTAATATATCTGGTTTTCTCGCATCCATTTTTGAACTGTTATGGGTGATCCCATGTAATATAAACTTCATCATTCTCTATAATGTTTTGTGGCTCATGTTTCCAATGCTTCTCAGCCACTTCAGTATTGTAATGTTTGCACAATCCCCAGTGCAACAGTCTTGCCACATTATTATGTCTTCCAGTATTCAAGCCCTCTGCCATTAGTATATCACACCCAGCAACAAGATGTGTGACTGTTTCTAGTTCTGTTTTACAGAACCTGCATTTATCTGTTTCTGCTACATGTTCAATGGACTTTGTAATCCAACATGCACATAGTCCAATATCCTGGGCCGGCAATATTAACCTTTCATCTTTTGGTTTAAATTCACCTCTCCTTAACCAGTCCTCCATCAAGTCCTGATTGACATGAAGTTGTTCCATGAGTTTTCTGTATTTTACAACTATATTTATGCATTTTCCACATTTTTTGCCTTCTCATCTGATCCTTCTCCTTATATTGCCTCTTTTGTTTTTGACATATTCAGTTGCTTACTGATTTCTGTCTTCTTCTTGTTTGATTTTCATTCCTGCTTGACACCAATATGCTCCTGTTGAACTAATCAGGAAAGTCATCTTAGACTTGTTCTCTTCATGTTTTAAAACTTTCACTGTGTTTGGATCTGGTGAAGTCAACAGATATGTATGCAGTCCTACGATTGAAAATCTACTCCTGTAATGAACTTTAAAGAACCCAGACCTCCTTCAGAAAGAGGAATATATAACCCTGGTATACTCTGATTTTTATATATCATTTGATAACCGTGAATTATTTCTCTTGTTTCCTGTCCAAATGATCCAATACATTTTGAGGTCAGTCAATCACCCTAAAACTCTAAGATAGAATAGGAAGAGCAAATTGGTTTATAGCATGGACTTTGTTCCTAGGTATCAGGGCTGTTTTCAGCATTAATTTTAGTCTTCTAAAATATCCCTTAATGAACTTTGTTCAGATTTTTTCATATTTAACTCTGAACATTTTCTAGCTGAATTAATACAATGTAATTGGTCCCCACTAAAATATCTCCCACTTAATGAAGCAGTAGAATACTTCAATTCCACATTTTTAGCTATCCTGGATCACCATGCCCCTAGTCGAACTATTAGAACCAAAGCTATAGCAGCACCCTGGCTGACCAATAATACTAGGCAAAAAATCATTCTCAGAAACAAATCTTGGGCTAAATAGCGTACCACTAAAAATCTAACTGACCGCCAAAACTTCAGAGAGCTTAGAAACAGTACAAAAATAGCCATCCTGGCAGATAAAAAGAACTATTACCTTCAATTACAACAAACCTCCAAAAAGGAACCTAAAAATTCTGGGCCACCATTAATAATCTTTTATCCCCAGGCCAGTCTATCACACCTAACCCTCAGGACTCTAATCCACAAAATCTCACACAAATAGCCAATGACTTTAATTCATTCTTCACTAATACTATCCAAACTCTTGCTAGTCACCTATCTCCCAACACCTCTAAGCTACTCTTACCTACTTTAAATCCACCTCCTTCCTTTAACTTACAACCTGTATCTACCTCCTTCATCTTATCACTGCTCCAAAAACAAAGACCTACCACCCCCTCTGCAGACAAACTCCCTGCAGAATTCTTGCAAATAGGAGCCAAAGCGATTGCCTATCCCATTTCTATTCTGATAAATAGATCCATAAATGAAGGAATTTTCCCCTCTGTCTGGAAGATATCTCACATCATCCCACTACACAAAGGGGGTAAGTCTAATGACTTCTCTAACTTTCGTCCCATAGCACTTCTATCAACTATAGCTAAAATCATGGAAAAATGTATCCATAAGCAACTTCTTAACCACCTTCTGCAAAACAACCTACTTGCTAACTGTCAGCATGGATTCAGACCCTCCCACAGTACTACCACAGCATTACTCTCCTTTACCAACTCCATCAACTATAACAGCAACAATAATAACCTATCATCTTCAGTCTTCATTGACTTATCTAAAGCTTTCGACATGGTTAACCATAAACTTCTTCTACACATACTAAAATCTCTCTCACTTGATCCTCCTTCCTTAACTTGGTTTACATCTTACCTAGAAAACCGTCAGCAAGCAGTTCTCTGGAAAAATGCACTATCTAATCTTCCTATTTCTTTAGGTGTGCCTCAAGGCTCTATCCTAGGCCCCCCTTCTATTTTCTATCTTTATTAATGACCTACAATCAGCTATCCCAAACACTACCTGCATACAATATGCAGATGATTCTACTATAATCTGCACTGTTAATTCACAAACTGAACTCCAGTCACTCACACAAAAAGATTTTACCACTGTCGAACAATGGTTCTGTGACTGTTGCCTACTCCTTAACCCTAAGAAAACCAAATTGCTATTGTTCCCACCTTCCAGTAAATCTGCCCCTCTCAACTTCACTTATACTTCCACTGATAGCACTCTTATTTCTCCAGATTCAACTACTAAACTTTTAGGAATAACTATTGACAATAATCTCAGCTTTGACTCTCACATCAATAACACAATAAAATTAGTGACTAAAACAATCGGATCCCTTTACAGAATCAAACCCTTCCTTACACCTGAAGCAAGGACCACCTTAGCCAGATCTCACCTCATCTCTACTCTTCTATATGCTTCCCCCATATACACAAATCTCTCCAAAAACAACCTCAAGAAACTATCAACATCTTACTATAATATTGCTAAATTTGCTACAGGATCCCCATTTAGAACTCACCACTGCCTGAACCTAAGACAACTAGGTTGGCTTGAACTTCCAAACCAACTCATACTTCAACAGTTCTTAATAGCTCACAAGATCTTATACCAACCAACTAAAATACCTATACTCTGTAACCTCATCACACCATACAACAACCTGAAACATTTACGCTCTTCCAACAAACTACTGATTAATATAACCAAACCCAATAACTCTGCAGGTGACTGTCTCTTTTCCAACTCTGTTGGAAAAATGTGGAACAAACTACCCTCTGATATCTTATCTTTGTCCTCTCTCCCACTTTTTAAAAGACAACTGAAAATTCATCTCAATAAACACTGGCTATGCTCCTGCAACAACCCGGATTAACTCTGCTTCTTCCTCTCTATCTTTTCTTCTTCCATAATTCTTACAATCTCTGCTCCCTATACCCTTCATAGGTCTACCTTTATATAACATCTATATAGATATATGTTATCTCTTACACTCTTAGTATGACTATTGTAACAAAAAAAAAAAATTTATAAGACATTTGTCTATTATACTTTTGGTTTTTTGCACCGACTATATTGTGTATATCGTGTATTAACTAGCTATGTCTTCACATTTTAGTATTGCATTGCCTATCTCTGTTTAACTTGTCATAACCATTGGAGCTTTTCTCCCTGGGCCTCTACTGAAAATGGACATATATCCAGCTAGACTAACCCGGTCAACAAATGTAAAATAAAAATAAAAATAAATAAATAAATATTTCATTGTTGATCCTTCATCAAATCCCAAATATTTATATACTCCCTCCTGCTCAAGTTCCTTTATATCACATTCCTGTTCCAGACCAATATTTTCTTGGTGCTGCAACTTTCCTGCTTTAAATGTTGCTGTTGCACCTTTATCAAGACCAAATGACATTCTTATATCATCTGAGAAAATTTTTATAAACAAGCTTATTGATTTTTATATGTAAGTAATCAATTACATAAAATACATAACAGAAATTCAACAGTAATACAAAACAGAAAGCCAAAAACATAGCACAACTAAAGTATTTACAAAGGTGTCCACTATATAAAAGTTACACACAACTTTAAGATAAATAAAATGATTTTGAAGATTTAACAACTATTTGTATAATAAGACTTGCAACTTATACATGTGATACGATGAAGTAGTTCGGATGGATCTAGATTTAATGGTCAACAATTCCAAGTGGCAAACGTCAGTTATAATATTCTTGAATTTAGAGAAAGAGGGTGAAGTATCAGACTTTATTTTGACTATTTGCAGTTGTGCTTTCAGCTCCTCATCTGATGAACTATACCAGCTTTAAATCATCCACAAAAAATATGAGAAGTCTCTGCACTTTGTTTTCTGAGATCCAAGTTGTAACCATGTCCTAATCTGTTAAGTAGACAGTTTAATGGGTTAAGGACAAGACAAAAGAGCACCAGTAACAAAAATCATCCTGGAATATCCCCCTTTGAATTTTTATTACTGGGATAATAGTTTGTCCTTTATCATGGCTTAGCTGCAAAGTGGTTTGCGACTGTTTCATGGTCACTGTTATATGTAGGCTGTATCTTATACATCTGTAGCTCTCATTTATCTATGAATGTGGGATGCTGTGAAATGCTTTTTTGTAATCTATACATTCTGTACTTAGATTCTTCTCCTTTTTACAATCTATACATTCTCTATTTAGATTCTTCTCCTTTTTACAATTCTCCATAATGGCTTTATTTAACAACAAATTATCCTTTATTCCATATGACTTTCTTTTGTTACCCTTCTGTATGATTGCTGTGATTGATTTTTTCCTAAATGTCTATAAATTCTGTCTGCATCATTTCCAGTATATAGTTTATACATCATCAGAAGGTAAATTATTGGTCTATAGTTTTTAGGATAACTTGCAAGTTTAATGTTAAGGAGGAGTATCATTTTTTTCCCTGTTACTAATCAAGATGTACATATAAGTAGTTCTTATTCAGGGTTAAATCTTCATGTAAATGATGTTAATACTTTAACCAGATTTTAGGTACTGCAGCTGGGCCTGGGTTTTTTTTCACTTAGAAGCTTTTCTTAATATTGTTCAATTTCTATGACTGTTACTTCATCCCATTTCATATCCTGTACATTTGAACTTCTTACTGTTTCTTTTACTTTTTCTATCCATTCAGCATCTTTATTAGGTTCCTCATTGTCTTCATAGATATTTCTCCAAAGTGTGTCTATTTCTTCATTTTTGGTAGTCTGTCTAATCCTTTTGGTTTATTTCCAAATTCTCTATAATTTTTTTGGGTCATCAATGAATTGATTATTTTATACTTTCCCTTTATATTTATCTGCATATCTTCTAAGTTTTCCACCTGTGCTGTCAATCCTGGTCTGTTCTGATACTGTGCTCTGCTTTTTTTCAAGTCTGTCTAAGTATTTTTGTTGATCTGTTCTGTCTTCTGTCCTCTTCTAACAGTGACACTTCTTGTCTTAACTGCTTTATAGTTTTCTTTATTCAATGCTTCCATGAAGGCATTTGACCTCTTCCCTTTGTTTCCCATGTTGCTCTGTGTTTTTGTAATAAAACTTTATCTGTTATTAATTTAGTTGCACAGTAATTTATTTACTTGTGTTATATCACATGACTTTCTGTTAATAGCCTTAGTTACTGTGTTAATTTCTTTTACCTGACTTCTAACATTTTAGGCCTCATTGAATTTCTGTAATCTAGTTCCTTCATCAGTCTTAATGTGTTTGTCCATCTCTTCCCTAAGATCATTGTCTTTAAAACTTAGGGCACATTCTTTATTGTCTGCTTCATGTGGGAATTCTACAGAAAGTTCCAGAACATCTTCCTGTGACATATTCTCTTCAGCTGCATCCTGTGTCATCTGTTCCTCTTTCATATGGGAACCCACAGGCTTATCACTTCACAACATTGTGTCAGAGTTGTCACTGTTTACTGCTCCTTCCCTTGATGTGCAACTCCAACTGAACTTTTTTACTGGTTTCCTACTGAAGGCTGCAGATTATCTTCATGTGGCAAGGGATCAGATGCTTCCTGTTCTACCTGTTTCTCCTTAATTTGGGGACTCATTGTTCCATTATTCTATGATATTACCAGTGTTGGATTTTCTAAACTAAATTATTCACTTCACAGGTACTCCATAACTTCAGTTTCTATTTCTTTAATTCTCCATTACTAATCCTCTTTTCTCCTTCCCCCCTTGTTTTCTTTCTATTTTTTTTTTGTATTGTGAAACACTCCATATCAGGATGCCTTTGCCTGTATTTGTCTTCAAAATATCTTTGGTGATGCGTTTTGTATTGATTAGTTTTGCTTTCTCCTTTGCATAAATATTGCACCATATTAAATCTCCATTTCTTTCCCATGTCCATATTTCTTCTTCAGGTGTCTCTTATTGCACCTGTTTCTCCTTATTTTGAGGACTCATTCTTCCACTGTGTTGTGACATATCCTGTTTTAAACTTTCTACACTAAATCATTCACTTTGCAGGTATTCCATAACTTCAGCTTCTATTTATTTAACTTCTACTTTACCAATCTTCAGTTCTATAATCCCCCTTTGTGATTTATTTTTTGTATTGTGAAATGTTCCACATGTGGCTGGCTTTGCCTATATTTCTCTTCAAACATCTTTGGTGCTACTTTTTTGTATTGATCAAGTTAACTTTTTCCTTTGCATAAATATAGCACCGTATCTTATCCCTCTTTCTCATGTCCATGTTTCTTTTTATATCTTTCAAAAATCTCTAGGTTTTGTTCTTTAGAGTTTTGCACTTCCTCTGTTGCTTCCTTTTCCAAATAGCCCAAATTTTCTTGATCTTTATGGTGTTTTTCATGGATCTGTTGTATTGATGAGCATAAATTTGCATTTGAAGCTTTTGACAGTTTTTCTTGTGCAAGTATTTTCTTTCCTCTAATTTTTCTCTTAATCTTTTGGAATATCTTCTATCTGGAAGTTCTGGGATTCTTGCACAATACATAATTTCTTGTTTTTCCTCAATAGTCTACTCTATTGTTTTATGGGCCTTTTTTGGCCTGTCAGTTTTTGTGTTTTTTGTGGATTACTACTTCCTTCTACAATGGGGGGGGGGGCATCCTCCACCTGAGCCTGGCCTAACCCCCACTGTAGTAATGTTTCCATGTCTTGAGGATTTTACACTGTCACTTTTTTCCAGTCCTGGCACCAGTGCATGTATTGGGATGGGCACTTTTTTATCCTGGTACTTGTGCACCCAGCTGTCTTTTTTTATTTTTTAACTGTCGCTCTCCTACTTTGGACACAATAAAAAAGTCTTCTTGGGTTCTGTTCCAACAACTTTATTTTATACAAACACATCACTACAGAAGTTTACTGACTTTAACTTAAGTGACTTATATACAAGCTAACAACTGAGATCATGCATGTTGCCACTCTAGCTGCTCTTACAAAAAGGCACTAGGGACTGCACTTGTCTGGAATCTATACGTGCATGTACAGCCTTGATATGTCTCTTAAAGATAAAGCACACTTCACTTCCACTCTGATATACATCATCCCTCTTTGACAAATAGATCATACAACACTATGAGTCTATTTAGCATGCAGAAATCACATGTAATTCTTTGTCATGCATTATACAATGTTAAGTGTGTGTGTATATATATATATATATATATATATATATATATATATATATATATATATATATATATAAAATCAAGTCCACGTTGTTGTGTATTTCACACTAGGCTTTGATACTCGTCCATATTGTGTGACATAAAACTGGGAATTAGATTTAGCAACTGGAACTGTCTCTGTAAAATGTTTGATCTGTGGAATGTTTGGAACATTTACTGGAATGGAATCAGAATTTTGAACACATTCTGGTATGGGGACAGTGTCTGATTCACTCTTAGATTTGAAGTCTGCATCACAGAAAAAATGTGATGGTGATGATGACTCTGGTACAGGAAAAAGATGTCTATGGTTCTTCCTATATTCCACACCTTCGGAGTCTGTCAGGTAGGATCTTGGCTCGGCACAGATGCCTGAAATCTGTCCAATTCGATCAAAACCTTTCATTGTCTGGATTCTTACCATCAGTCCTTCCCTCAATGGATGAAGTAATCTGCTCAATCTGTCGTAGCTAGATTTCTGGATATTACACTTCTTAACCAATTAGGCCTTGTTGGTTTTATTGTTCTTAGATTTAGGCCTCAATAAACTGGAAGTAATGGGTAGAGTAGTTCTAGTTTGCTTTGAAAGTAGGCTTTAAGCAGCTGAGCCAAGAATATTGTCACAAGGTATGTTTCTGAGATTAAGCAAATTCAAGAACACATCGGTATTGTCATGCTTTGACCTTTCAAGTAATCGCTTTGCATTCTGCACTGCATGTTCAACTAGACCATTTGACTGAGGATATTCAGGACTACTATTGACCCGTACAAAGTCCCATTCTCTTGCAAATTTCTGAAACAACTGGCTAGTAAATTGAGTACCATTGTCAGAAAGAACTTTGTGTGGACTACCATGAACTGAGAAATGACATTTCAACTTAGTAATAACAGCAGTGGATGTTAGGTTAGGTAGTCGATCAGTCTCAAACCATTTCAAATAAGAATCTACCAAAACTAAGTAGTGTTAATTGTTCCACTCAAAGATATCAGTTGCAACTGTTGACCAAGGTAGTTCAGGAACTGGACTTGGCTGAAGTGGTTTTCTTTGTGAATGCGGTCTAGTACTACTGCATACTGAACAAGAAGAAAGTACTTTATCAATGTCTTTTGGTAATGAATGCCAAAATACTAATTCTCTCACAATTCTCTTAGTGGATACGGATCCTGGGTGACCACAATGCAAAATCTGAATGTACTCTTGTTGTAAGGAAGCAGGAACAACAATTTTAGGACCTTTTAAATTATGCCGTCTTCCATCAATTCATCTCTGTAAGGAAAACAGGTTTGCACTTCAGATGGTACACTAAATTGCTTTGATGGCCATCCAACATTAATGTAGTGATTGAGCTTCTGCAAAATTGGATCAATCTGCATGTGATCTCTTTTAAGTCTAGTGGCAGAAAAATTACACACTGATATCACATCAAAGTCAAGCTGTTCTGTCGTATTTCTGGGCAATCTGGTTAAGGTATCAGCCAGATAGAACAATTTGCCTTTCATGTAGACCATTTTGAAATTGTACTTTTGCAAATTTGAGCATCATTCTTTGTAAACTCGCCGAAGCAGAATGCATAGGCTTCTTTAGAATAGTAATAAACCAGAAAATAAAGCACTACTGTTGGGAGTCCCAAACACTCTTTTATTATTACAAAAAGTTAAAATTAAGTGCTTCCGTCAATCCACTTTGACTTCATCAGAATTATCTTGGTTTACTTCTTTAGAATAGTAACTACAGGTTGGTGGTCAGTTTCAATCTGATAGCTCGACCATAAATATAATCATGAAACTTGGAACATGCAAATACGATTGTCAAAAGCTCCTTCTCAATTTGAGCATACTGCATCTCAGTTTTTGTTAGTGTTCTAGATGCATAGGCAAGTGGTCTGCCCTCTTGATGTATAACTGTGCCAAGACCAAATTCTGAAGCATCACAGTAAAGAGTAACCGGTTTGCTCACATCATAGTATCTTAATGTAGGTGGGGTAGCAATTTTCTGCTTAAGCTCTTCAAGTGCCTTCTGATGCTGTTCCAACGATAACCATGCAACTATGTGCATTAGCTCTCTTAAAGGTGTTGTCAACTTACTGTAGTCTGGTATAAACTTGCCTAAATAGTTGACCATGCCTAGAAAAAGTTGTAGAGCTTGTACATTATCTGGTGTTGACATCTCAAGAATAGCTGCTTGCTTGTTCGGGTCTGGTCTCAAGCCTGCACTCGTAAACAAATGACCTATATATGTAACTTCTGAAAGTCTGAATTTGCACTTCAGTGGATTGAGCTTCAGATTTACTTCTCATACTCTGTCTAGAACTTTCTTGAGGTTTCCGACATGCTCTACTTCACCATTGCCTCCAACCAATAAATGATCTATAATGGTACAAGGATAACCCGAAAAAATTTGCTTCATTGCACGCTGAAAGACTTTACTTGCAGAATTTATTCCAAGTGGCATCCTTAGGAATCTGTAGCTGCCAAAAGGAGTACCAAAAGTAGTTAGAAATAGATTTGTGATAAAGCATCACTAGCCAAAATGAAGTCTTTGCATCTAAGACAGAGAAAACAGTGGCATTTGGTATTAAGACTGTGACCTCTTTGACTGTGTGCATTGGATGACATGGTCTCTTTAATGCTTTGTTCAAATCTCTTGGGTCAATATATATTCTGATTTCATCTGAGCCTTTTTTGTGAGCTGCTACCATGTACGACACCCATTCAGTTGGTTCTGTGACGGGACAAGTTACACCTTGCTGCACCATTTTATCCAACTGAGCCTTAACTTTATCCTGCATAGCTATCGGAACTTTTCTTGCAGGTCTGTCTACTGGAGTGACCTCTGGGTATAACTTCATGGAATACGCAACTGGAAGTTTGCCTAACTTGTCACTGAAAACATCAGCATATGCTGTGAAAATGGCTTCAGAAAAATTAGAACTCAGAAATGCACTTACATGATGAACTTCTTTAGCAAAAGAAAGCAGATGCATTCTTAAACTATCTTGGGACTACATAGAATAACAAGTTGTAACAGTTCTTGGCTAAATAACATGAAAGCATCACTGAACCTTCGGTTTGAATTTCTTCACCTCCATAAGCAGCAAGTCTTGAACTGGTAGCTACATTGAGTTGTTTGTTAGTTCTCACTTTAGCAAATGTGTCTGCTGATATAACATTACACTTTGAACCAGTGTCTACTTTAAGCTCTGTGGATCTTCCATTAATCCGGACAGTGCAAAACACTTCGATCTTTGTTAATAAATTCACTGTATCAACTCTTTCATTAAGCACTGATACACCATCTACATAGTAAGTTGACTGCTTCGGCTCTATTTGATCAACTTGCTTTTTTTTGCAACCTTTCTTTACAACTGTGTGAGGCTTACTTGATTTGCAAAACTTTTGGAAATGGTTCCATTTTTTACACTTGTGACATTGCTGACTAACTGCTAAGCACTTCTCTCTTTCAGATTCATGATTTGCACCATAATTGCGACAATTAACAATAAAGGTAGACTTGGGTTTTGCTGATTCATGGTTGTACTGCAGTGAGCTGGAGTAAGCTCCTTTCTTAGAACTTACTGGAAAGCTATGTGTCTTCCCTGGAAACCTCATAGCTGCCATGTGCTTGGGCCTACTTTTGTTTGCCACGTGTTGCATGCTATCTGCATTTGCTCTGCTGCCAACTGAAACTATGCTCTTGTCACTTGCAAGCATACTTGTGTGTTTTTCTGTCACCTCAAGGATTTGACAAATCTCTCTGGCTTTGCTCAATGTTAAATCACTGTCACAAAGTAAAGTCTTTCTCACAGCAGCACTGTTAATACCACACACAAGCCTGTCCTTTATCAGCTCATCTCTTAAGTCACTAAACCAACAAATTTTAGTTCTGCCTTTCAGGTCAGTTATATGAGCTGCAAATGTTTCCCCTGGTTTCAGATCTCTCGTATAAAACAAATGCCTCTCTAATGTAATATTTGTCTGGTGGGGGGGCTACACTTTTCTTTGAACTTGTGCTTCAAACACTCAGGGTATTCTCTTAATTCAACCTGTACAACAATATAATGGTTTTCACTTTCTCCTTCATGTACTGCAGGTGCAAACACAAATGAATGCTCTCTTTCTATGGCCTCTGACCCAGCTAGGTTTAGCAAAATGAATGCCCTGGTGGGTGCATCTCTATCTGTATAAGCTGCTTGTATAAAAATATTGTACTCTTGCTCAGATATTCTCCAATTCTCTACAATATTCTGATCAAATACAAGTGGTAGGGGCTTTCAAAATCTATCTGCCATATTAACACGTACCAGTGAAGGGTTTTGCAAATAAGCACAAACATACACACATGCACATATGACAGAAACTCATGCCAGTATTTGTAACTTTGTCCAATACCTTTGTGCCTCAGAATTTATACCTTTTGGGCTTTTCAAAATTATGCTAATGAACAAACTCGTAGTACCTTTGAATAATTGGACTTTGCAAAATAAACTTCTTGAGCACTTAAAGACTTTTGTAATATCATTTTGCAATGCTAAAGTCATTTATCATTATTTTAAGAAACATCTTAAACAACTTTATGATGCAAATTAAATAAACTCTTGGGCACTGCAATACTCTTGCAATAATGTTTTGCAAGAAATCACCTCTTATCAGTGTAAGAAACATATCAAATAACTGCATGATATAAATAAATTGGACCTCTCTTGCCCAAAACTCAATAACATTTCAAAGTAATTGCACTTTGCGAATAATTGCACACAGCACACTGAGATGTCCCAAAATGGCGGCACCTTGCTAGGTAACTCATTACAGTAGACAGATGCATCCATTTACATGTGCAGAGAATTTGGCAGTAAAAGATTCAGCATTAGCAGTGGCTTCCTCAAGATGGAAGGGGCTTTTGAATTTAGCCAGTTAATCATTCAGTTTTAGTATATTAGCCATAGCATAATCTGGGAATATTGACGTATTAGAAGATGCTTCCGGCTTCAAGTCTTTAGGTGAATGTGACTACATTGTGACCCAATTTGACCAGGGAGGAAGTTAAAATTATTGTGGAGCAAAGCTGCCCCATATTGGTAAACAACAATTCCAGGATTTTATTACCCCTGGTTGTGATATGGACTAACTGGTCCAGAGAAGTTGTATTGTTGAAGTCCAGAAATTTCTGCAAATACATGTTTGAAGATGTATAAACCTCAAGTTAATGGAAGGGTAGTTGCTCTCCTAAGAGAATGGTGTTTGGCTTAATGGAATGTGACTCCATGCTGGTTAAGTAGGAGGTATGGAGTGAAAGGGACTTACATGAGGGTCCTACAGATAGCTATAATATGATAGCTGTTTTGTTAATATTAAGTTGGAAGTGCAGGAGTTCTGGGTCATTATCTTGTCTAATGAGTCTGGAAGTAAAATGGCTTTTTAACAATATGGAGACACTGCCACTTTAGTGCCTTCATCTAATGGGGTGGGCCTAAACTTATGGTAGGCATTGAAACCCTGCACTGCTGGAGTGCACTCCTTGACCTTAAACCAGGTCTCTGTGATGAAGTAAATATCAAAGTTTTTCCAGGGAATGGAGTTTTTTTGTTAACGCTTCTACCATGTCATGTCATCTGGATTTTCTTATGTTAAAAGCTTTAGAAGACTGATATTGCCTATAAAAAACTATGGGGGTGGACATAGATTTAATCAATATACAAAAGCCTTGGGTGGAGACATGCAGGCCATCCTTGGCATAGCAATTAGGCCTGTCTTCCATCCTCTCCCAGGTTGATATATAGTGTACCCCCTTACACAACTGGGGCTAACAATCAGTCAGTTCCATTCACTTTGAAATTCCCAATGCATTCCAGCTGAAGTATTTTTCTAACTTCTTCACTTTCTGCTTTTCTCTGTGACTCTGGTACCCTGAATAATTTACCTTCACCTCTGGCACAATTTCAGTATAGTATAGTATTGTATTTGTTCTACCAGGTAGGTCAAAAAATATTTCTCTGTAGTTTTTTACTTCCTGCATCTGTGATTTAGACACTGTTCTATCTATCTGAGAAGCATGGACGAAGTTCCCTAATACACTATTATTAATATCTATGTCAGCCTCCAGACTAACAACAGATGTTTCATATTCTGTACACATTTAAGTGATTCATCTAAACTGATTTTCTCTTTCCAGTTGTGTTACTTTGTTCTTTTCTGTTCTACTTCAAAGAACCCCTGCCATTTACCTAGAAAGCTGCTTTCAGCACAGCAGACTAATGCTAACACTTTCCCTCATTTTAAATTCCCTAAAGCTGGCATTTTCATTGTATTTCCACTATGACATCTCTTCTGCTCTTTGCATGTTTACTTAATTATTAGCATAATAATTTTTAGAATGACTTGAAAGTTCATACAGTATGATATTACACTTTTAAATGGGATTTTCTCTTCCACTCAAGTCTCCTTTGCTATATCAAGTGAGCATTGGGATGGCTGCAATATAGCAATTCAAATGGGATAAATCCTGTTGAAGTTTGGGGCATTTTTCTTACAACAAAAGGAGGCAGATAAGTGACTTGTCCCAGTTATCATCTTGTTCAATGGTCCTTCTTTACTGCAGACTTCAGAGTTTTCTGAAAGTGTTTCACAAACCATCTGTTTGAAGGTGACTAACTGGAGGTATTAAATGACATACTCTAAAACACTAGCAAAACTGGTGTGCAACTCTGGACATAGAATCGTGTACATGAATGTTTCTTTGCAAAGCCCTACACTTGAGAAAAATAACAGTAGTTTTTTTTGTCTAGTGACATAATGTTGGCTTTTTGCAGGGGTATTTTTTCAGGAAACTTAGTGGCATAGTCAGTAATCAGTAGAAATACTGGTAGCAGTTCCCGGACTTTACTAATGGACCAACAAGGTCTATGGCTAGTCACTCAAATGGGACTTCAGTACAAGGAAAATATATCTTTGTTCTTATGGACTCAGGAAGGTGTGCTTTCTTTTGTCATTCTAGTCAGACTGCACAGAAGTTTTCAATTTCTTTCATTAACTCAATAAAACCTAGCTAAAATTCTAGCCAGGGTGGCACGGCATATTGGATCACAAGGAGAAATACAGGATTATAAGGTTGGGTGCACTCTTTTCACCTGGACTCAATGATCATCTTTAACCACTTTTTTATGAGGAACAAAATATATTTCCTGCATCACTATTTATGAGCATCAAGTATGGTATATTTTCCTTTTTTCATATTTCGAAATATTGTACATACATGTTGGAATATCACAGTAAATATATGTATAATATATATGCATTAATTCAGTAGGGAAGCTAGTACCTACTGGTGCATTGTTGACTATGTAATGTTTATTGATATTTCATGTTTGGACATATTTTGTTTATATATAAAAAATTGTATATACCTACATTATATTTATATTATTGCTGTATTCTGCACTTGTGTTTTTTTTTAAGGATGAATTATTTCTAATTTTTCATTATAATATATTAGCTTGGTCTCAAAGATTTACCATGTTTTGGATTTTCATGTATTATTCATGAGTATTGGCTTATCAGGGTGCTCATTGGTAAGCCAAAAGTATTTATTTGCATGTTTAATTGCATTTATTCATGTCTGTTTTTTCCAACACTGAAGAAGGCATATTTTTGCCGAAACCGGTCTGTTATTTATTCTATTAAATCATTTTATTTACTTATATATTGGGCTGATTTCATCTGTTACATTTGCTGGCCAACTGTGTTTGTTTTTACTTTACATTCATACCACCTATCATTCCCTGAATCACCCGTACACCCTCTAAACTAACAATCTCCCACTATCTCATCCTTCATATCAAACCACTATCATTCTCCCACAAACATAACATCCTTTCTAGCTAACCACCATCTACTAGTTCCTGTCCTGATGTTTTGTACATATGCCTATATGCTAATTTTCCACTATTTTATACTATACTTCTCTGCATATATGGAAAAATCTCATGTATGGTATTAAGTCAGTGGCGGATTTAGGCTTGGGCACAGGGGCGTGCACCCCCTCCTTTTTAAAGCTGTTCAGCATCTGTGAGACAAACACAGATCATGCACTGCAAGTTCTTTATTTCAGATTGGAAAATGTAATGTGAAAATGGCAGATTTTTCTGTTTCAACTCGCCAGCATTTTTTTTAATGTAAAAGACACATCAGAGATGTGAATGGAGGTTGCAGTCAGATGACCTATACGATGCTCATCAATTGCTCCTCCAAGTGCATCTCCAGTACAGTTTAATGAAGGCATGTTGGGTGAAAGGTCATAGCAGTTTTGTTGGTGAGATTAAAAAAAAATTATAAAAAATATTTTTTCTGAAAATTCAGTCCAAGTAAGAAGCGTAGAGTTGATCGACATGTCTTTGTCAGGTGAGGACATCATTTGACTGTCAAAGATATGTTGATTGCTAATTTATGACTGAAAAGTTTAAGATGTTCAAATGCCGTCTGAATAGGAGTTTTACAATAGACCATATTCCATGTTTAGCATAAAGTGATCAAAGTAATAACCTAATACATTTTAAGTCATTTCATACACTAATAATTAACCCAAAATCACTAATAAGGAAAGTCTGGGGGGAAGACTGAGCATCTGTTAAAACAGCTGTACTGCCGGTACTGGAAAGTGGGAGAAGCCTGCATTCAGCAATAAGCAGCATGGAACAAACAATGGCCGGTCAGCTCAGCCATACGGTCGAGTGTAGAAAGTAACACTGAAACAAGAATGCATCAGGGTATGTAGTAAGGCCAGTACCCATCTGGAGAATGACTTGTTCCTGCTTCAAAAGTAACAGTTCAATTATAAATGTTAAATTGGGGTATTTTTGTTTTTCATGTCAGCTTTACTTTGACTCCTTTAGCAATCAAAGCCACTGTTGAGTAAGAGTAGCTGAAAAAGAAGAGCACCCAGTGGTTTATCTCAGTCGTAGGCTCCAACTCAGGGAGGAATGCTATGCAGCTGTAGAAAAGGGATGTCTAGCCATAGTGTGGGCACTGCAGAAACTTCAGCCTTATCTGTATGGAAGGAAATTCACTGTTATGACAAATCACGACCCCCTAACATGGTTACACAGAGCCAGCCAGCAAAATGCCAAGTTGCTAAGATGGAGCCTGGGGTTGCAAGCATATGATATATCAGTGTAGCATCACAGTGGGAGTAGCAATGCCAATGCAGATGGGCTCTCAAGACAGGGAATGGGGTAGGTATACTCAGATAAACCTGATCATCTCAAGCAGCATGTCTCGGGTCACTTGAAAAACTAGCTTGAGTTCCCCCGGGGCAGGGGGGGGGGGGTATGTGAAGACTGGGTAAAGATAGATGAAGGCTGCCAGCCTAGCCAGATAGAATTTTATAGATAATTCTGTCAATTGTAAATATGAATGTAAACTACAGGCTTGTTGTCTTAAATGTAAAAAAAAGTGTTACATGTGGAACTGGAAAAAAATGTGACAACAGTGCTCTCTACTGACCAAGTAAAAGCATGTTGTGACCCTTTGATCTAAAGTCAGCTCCAGCCCGTCTAGATGAAGACATTCTTTCTATTCTTTTAACCAAGAGTTAAATTGCTAGATTTAAACATGCAAATGTATTTTTATTGCTCTGCTGCCTGACCAGCTGCAAGATAACAAATGGAGATGTTAAGAATGTAAATTCAGTTTCTGAAGTGTGAAGAATGCTGTAATGTGACTCAGAACTGCAGTTTCAATTTAAACAGAGAGAACCAGAGAGGATTAAGCATTTTTGTCTTGACCATCCAACTCACAGAACTGTCTTGCTCATATGTAAGTTATCTTAGACTTGTGTTTTCTTTTAGAAATAGCTAGAAACTAGAAAGATTAGACTAAGTGTTTTTCTGTGATGTCAGAACTGTACTACTGAATTATTTTAAGTATTTCTCTGTGATCTCTGAACTCTTGACTAGCACTGTCTGTGTAGTAAGAAGTATTGGCTTGTGTTTTTATTATTTATTATTAACTATTTTAAAACCTTTCAATTGTGGCTGTTTTGTGTAGAGATAAGGTAAGCTCTACATTATATTGCATATTTATAGTGATTACTGTACAAGTCACAAAAAATAGGCTTTGACTGTTTAGTTACACTTATCAATTAGATAATAATATCGCACAGTAATAATTGGATACCCTTTTAAGGGCCTTTGAGTAGCTGATAATTATTAGTGGGTGGTGGCAGGGTACTACCATATAGTCTGGGAAAAGGGGGCATAGCTGGACAACATGTGCCAGCCTTCCCCAGAAGTGTCTGTGTGGTTGTATAAACTCTTTTCAAAGTGTGTGAGTGGGTGTGTGTCAGCTACTTGGGCAGGGACACGAAGCACTGTTTGGACAGAGAGGGTGCTAGAGGTTTTAGCTTGCCCGCTAGGCTGAGATCTGGACCCTATAGCTGTGCCAGTGGGGAGTCTTACTGGGGACCTGGAGAGCAAGGGAGCGACCAGCCCCGGACTGACTGTGATCTCTGTGTGCTCTTAAGGGAAATTGCACTTCACTGTGTGTATTTGTTATCCTTTTCTTCATATACTAGATGCCCTCTCTGGTGTTAATGGTGAGGATTGAGGCTCCTTGATTGCTGGGTCAGGCCACGGGTGTCACAGATGTACTTCTTTCCAGGATTTGCAGCTTGACACTCCGGGCATCTGGGAGTGCCTTCAATTTCCAAAACATTATCAATACAGGACTTACAGTAGTTGTGCCCACACTCCAAAATCACTGGCAGTTTAAATAGTTCCAAACAAATTGAACAAATGAATTAATCCATACAGGAAACAGACATATTTGGATGAATTTTTGTTCTGGTTATGAGCAAAAACAAAACTTAAGCTATTCGATATTAAATTTAAAAGGCAGACTCACAGCCACTTCGGCATAAGTGCATCCTAGTACCCCCTCATGGTTGGACTGCTCAGAAGTGGGCATGACCTGTGTGACTGACATACCAAATGGCAGTAATGTCATATGCAAATAATGCATGATTGACTGACCTGCAGATTTGCCAGTGACATCATGCATGTATTGGTGATCCACTGGCACATATGAAAAATGACCCCTGCCATATGTCTCAACCTGTTAGCTCAAGGAATCTGGACAAAGCCTAAAACTGATAAGGGCCAAAAAATAAGGACACATTTTAAATATTGCTCTTATAAACATAGTTATTAGAATGCCATAATTTATGTCCACATGCATTTTCAGAATGATATGAAGTCAATCCTCAATGATTTTTGAGAAAAAAAAATCATATTTTTGTGAGGAATAATTAAAATACAGAAAATACTGCGGTGGTGGTGCTGCGGTAGCATTGTCGCCTCACAGTTAGACGTTGCCCGTTCGATTCTCAGTTAGAACGTCTTCTGTGTGTTGAAATGTGTGAATGGGCGTTCCTTCGTTGAAGGTTGTGCGTTAGGCCCGGCAAGCCAGCACGTCAAAATCTACTGCCAATCATTAGCAGACCGGAGTTCCGCTGTGGCGACCCCTAACTGGGAAAAGCCAAAAGAAACAAACAAATTAAAATACAGAAAATGTATATTAATTCACATTCTAGTATTCTGTCAATGACTCAAGTTAAAAGTGTTAATATTTTAAAAGTGTCCCTGATTATTTTTGGATTTATCCGATTGGTTAAGAGCTATGAATTGCAATGCATTGGTAATATATGCATTGAATATTATGTAGCCCTGGCTGTTTAATTCCTTTACTGTAGTTAAATAATTCCAAAAAAAACAGGTGGTGCGAGGCTAACAAAGTACAACCCAGAAATAATGAGGGTGTAGGGAGTGGTTGGGGTTAAGGGGGTGACATTCAGCCTTAGTGAAGTATATAACTAGTGGCTAAATTAGGGAATATTTACTTGTCACATATTGTTTATAATTTATGTGCTCTGGTTGTCCTTATACATAATATGTTGCTCCACCGCAACTTCTGCAGCAAAGCTGAGTTTTGTTTAAGCTGTCAATTTGTCTTCTGTTTGAAGAAAAAAAATGTCTTTTTTTGTCAGTTAGTAAGAATAGTGTACTTTGAGTTGCACATAAAAAATAGCTTTCTGTAAACTGACCATGACTTACTGTAGCTGTAACAATGGTTACTGAGTCTGGCTTGGAAAAGAGAAGCCCTACAATGCATAATTGTATCTTCATCTTTGGGCTTTATTGCTGTCATGTAACAGTTATAGACAATTATGTTTTTAGGGTAGCAATGTGTTTTGACTACAATTGTAGTTAGTATGCATAAATTGTAGTTCACAACTGTATGGAACTTTTCTGTCCTGAATGATTTGTTGTCATGTTTCCCCTCTAAAACTACTAATGTTTTTGAACTAGGAGGACTTGTGTGACCTGCTTGTGCTCTCAAAGAGAATACAGAAAATAATTTATCAGGGCTAGGATGGAGGTAGCGGGAGTGTTGTGGCTTGTGTCAACTCTAGTTTGCTTTTCTATAAGCTTGTTTCGCTTGTCAATCATATGTTATTATGCTTTTGCCTGTTGTATGATAAGATTTTAACCAGTAAAGTAATTAATTCCTGACACTATATTCATGCTTATGTTTCATTCAAAGAGTACTATTCTTCCTGACAGTTGGTCTTTATTTTAAGACTCCATTTGGTAATATTTGTTTAAAAACAGTCTTTTTAATGTTACAAACTACTTTTTAGCAACCTACATTCAACTTAGTCAGAGTGAGAAGTATGCAACATCAAGGTCTGATCATTAGATTGGGACTGCAACCTGATTGGACTATTGTGCTGCTGGTGGGAGAGATTTGCATGGCCATGAATTGTTTTAGGAGGTGGGAAAAAGTATAGAGTCCAGCTTACATTGCTGAGGCAAATATATTGTTAGTGGTGGTTACAGAGGTTCTTCAAGTTTCTGAAGCTCTGTAACCACCATTAACATTACTGTTAACTGTTTGCAGCTTATACTGACAAGGTAAAGAAGGTCCTGCTTTTAATATAAAGTGCTATCGCTTCAACATCCAAGAGATGTCAGGTAGTATGTATATGTTTCATCAGTAATACCTTTTGCATTTTCCACATCACTTCCCCGCATACTTCTCAACCTCTTGTCATAAGAAATACGGATAAAGCCTAAATGGAACATATTTTAAATATTATTGTTATAAAGTTTTTTTTTTGAATAACCAGATTTGTGTTAGCATGTATTTTCTGAAGGACAGAAGTCTGAAAGTCATACATGTGTCATTATTGTGACTTCAGTCCTCCGTGATTTACCATAAAAACACAAATTTTATAAACTGAGTTGGCCTTTTGATGGCCAGCCTTTCACAGACGGTAGATGTAAATACATTTAAATGCTGTGTTTGTATATACCACTGATGTTTCTCTTTAATTTCCATACATATCCCTCAGCTCCTCAGAATTTAGCAGAACATCTCTGATTTTGTCTTTTTCCTGTGAACCTTATGAAATGTTTTGATTTTTTTTTTTTTTTTTGGTAAATCTGTAATAATTATAGTAAGTCAATAAATCCATATAGTATAATTGTATGGTTGTTATTCTTTAGAAAATGCATTTCATTCATATTCTGTTCTAACTTTTTAAGGGAATTACATTATTTTAAAATTATCCATGATTTTGAGCCCTTTTCAGTGTCCAGGAATCTGCAAAAGGAGAAATTGAAATTGTGAGTTCAGAGACACTTCATTAGTTTTCTTTTTCTAAATCAGGACTTGAAAGAAGGCACCAAAGTGGTACAGTTGAGACCCTTGTGGCATACTACTATAAGTTCTGCATTAATACGTTTTGCATTAATTCCTTCAAAATGTTTAGTACTAAATTAAATCTTTCTTAGACCATGATATTTTTTTACATTCATATGAATGCATTCTGTGCTTCTCTTCCTTTAATAATGGAACAAGGCGTAGAAAAGATTCATATGAATGTAAAAAAATATCAGGCTGTTAGAAAGATTCATTTTAAAAAGTGCCAGTACTTTGAAGAAATTAAAGGAAATGACTGTAGGTATTCAGAAGACCTATTATGTACAATAGGGGAATAAAGAGCACTAGTGTTAAAATATTCAAAGTGAAGCTAACTGTTTTATTAATGTGCTTGCAACACTACTTTTGTTACAGTTTTTCTCTGTTGTACTATGTGATTTTTATGTCATACAGATGTACATGTTAGTTGTCTGGGGTTACCTTAGTATGGTGAGTTTCGGTTACAGAAGAATAAACATGCAAGCTAACAAATGATTAAAACAAACTGGAGAAAGTAACTGGGTTCACTGAGTAAAGACTGTTGGGATGTTTCTAAAATAAGATATTTATTAAATGGCCATGGTTAGACATAAGTAAGACACTTACACTAGAACTGGGTACCTCTAGTTGGATAAAGATATAGTGTCTAAAAGTTTAAGACATGGAGACTTGAATAATAAGCTAGAAGTAAATGAGTTTAAGTGGACTGTTCACTTGAAGGCAGATTGTGAACCTGGAATGAATGCAGCCATTAGTATTAAGCCTATTGCAAATCTGTTTAAAGTGATCAAATTTATAAGTAGATATGTGCATATTTATTTAGTTTTATATACATGTATTTTTAGAATATTTGTCAAAGAATGTGTTATGGTTTCTTTAAACGTATTTTAAAGAAATATACTATTGTACTGTGTTTTTAACATTTGTAATTGACTAATTGAAAATGACGTGTGATTGGGGGCTGTGTCTTGTGATTTTATTTGAATGTCTTATATAATGGATTGATTGTTTTTTCTGTTATCTTCACACTGAAGAAGGGTGATAACTCAAAAGCTTTGTGCTGGTTTGAATAAATTCGAGTGGTGTTTCCTGAGTCTGAAGACTTTTCCTGGCTGTTTTTGGTTCCCCCTGCTCTTTCTCTCTCTACTATCCAGGTATCCTAGCCTCTCTTCCCTTATATACAGCCCTCCGGTATCCCTTCTCTGAAGTCTGTTTCCTCTCTCCTAGTTATTCTCCTTGCATCTACTCTCTAACTCCACTTCTCTGTACATCTCACTACCCACTCACACTCCCTGCATCTCTTACCTTACCTATTCTCATCTCTGCTAAACTTACCTTCTGAATACTCTCTCTTTACTGATTGTCCTCCTCACTTCTCCTTCTCGGGCTCTTCCCTAACTTCCTGCCTGTATTCAGCTCTCTCTCTCTCCTCCCGCCCTTGCCCCCCTCTCCGCCCACTTCCTCTCCTACTCTTTATAGCTCCCGTCTCAAGATTGACGCCATCTTTATTTTTTCCCTACTCTACCTCTCAGCTGCTGTGCTACCCTGGCTCCAGCGCCCGCTCCCTAGTAGTACGTTACTGACTTTTTTGCTTGTTGTAACAAGGGACTGCTCTTGATATTTTATCGGCTGTTTAAATCTGAAATTGTACTTGTTTTTCTCCTGATTGTACACGCCTTATAGTCTGCGTGTTTCCCACGTACCGGGCGTCCTATCTGCAAAGAATCTCTTGTTTGTAGTCGCTTATTTACTAAAGCGATTCTACATATGTTTTACAGTTTCTTAATTGCTCTATATGCTAGCCGATAGGTTTTACTATAACTGTGTTAGTCGCTGAGGGTTCTTATGCAATCTCTGTAAGCATGTTTGTTAACTATGTCTCACAGTTTTTCCTGCCTGTTTACTATGTTAGCTGTTAGTTTTAACTGAAACAGTGCTAGTCGCTAAGTTTTTTATGTTCTCTGTTTAAGATTGTTTGAAAACTATGTTATTTTTTACATTTCTCAACCTGCTTTAATGATAGTGTAACTAAATCTGTGCTTGTCGCAGTGGATCCTTATGTTATCTATATAACCATACTGGATTAGCAATATTGTATGCGCACTTCTTAACTCTAATGTGCTGCATTTGACCTGGGGCTTATGTATTATATTTAACTATCAGCCTAGGGCTTATGTTTTACATCAACTAATCCCTTGAGGTAGTAGCACTGAACTCAAAGTGTTGTCACCTGAACGCTTGTTTGCCAAGAGTAGCCTTAGGCTGTGCTCTGAACAGTTGGGGCTTCCCTAGTTTAACTAAGCCATGCTATTCGCACAGTACTCCATCCTATATAGCCTCTAAATGACTGTTCGTGCAACTTGTGTAGCGTAATTTGTAACTGTTTGGGACCTTCCTCTAACTCAATCCTTGCTGGATGCACTACTACTTTATTCCTCAGCACAAACAGAACTGAGGGTCTCTGTTATTTAACTGTGTTATCTGCTTAGAGTGATTATTTTTTTTTTTTTATGAGTGTAACTTACTTTGTTTTATTTCTTATATACATAGCTACATAGCTGTTTCTGTGAAATTCTATAGAGTGTAACCATTGTTTACTATTTGTTTTCTAGATGCTACAGACATTTTATTTTGTTAGCAATTAGTCTATGTATGCCTGAAACTGTCTTCTTGTGTACCTTTTAATTGCCTTCACTGCTGCTCACAACCTCTCTTCCTTCTCCTGTTTTTGTAGCTTGGGCACCTGCCACCCAGCCTTACCTCCTAATAACACCCGCCTGATCTCACAGGGCAAGAACTGACTAAACGGACTCCTACTCTAAAATTTAGACCTCTGCTCCCAGAGTTCCTACTTCAACAAGGATTCCAGAAAGTATGTGTACCTTTGTAACCCTCTGCAGCTAATTAAGTTGATTTCTACTAGGTCACTGACACTTCCCTGCCAGTCTACCAGCAGCCACTACCTCCCCTCCCTACTGCTTGTACTACCACCACTTCTTACTGCTTGCTCCACTAGTTCTCCTCTTATTCTCTATCCTCTTCTCTGCTACTTGTAGCTCTCCTCGTATTTCCTTACCCCCTCTCCTGACCCTCCATTACCTTTCTCCCCTTGCCTGTTCTCCCCCTGGGATCTCCACTGTTTCTGACTACCTGGCCTCTAGGTGGCGCTCCCCTACCTTCTTTATTATCCCCTCTACTTTACCCTCTCCTCCCTTATCTCCCCTATTTCAGCCCTCAAACATCCTTCCCCCTGCTCTTTCCCTCTCTACTATCCAGGTATCCTAGCCTCTCTTCCCTTATACACAGCCCTCCGGTATCCCTTCTCTGAAGTCTGTTCCCTCTCTCCTAGTTATTCTCCTTGCATCTACTCTCTAACTCCACTTCTCTGTACATCTCACTACCCACTCACACTCCCTGCATCTCTTACCTTACTTATTCTCATCTCTGCTAAACTTACCTTCTGAATACTCTCTCTTTACTGATTGTCCTCCTCACTTCTCCTTCTCGGGCTCTTCCCGCTCCCCTACCCTGCCCCCAAATTCCACCCGCCCCCAGCACCTCTACATTTATACCTCTCTATCTCCTCCCACCATTTTCCCATAACCAATCACAGTCTTTCCCTCCTCCCTCAATTTCCTTCTTCAGTTAACCATTCTCTACACTCTCTTAGCTCCCCACCCACTATTACTCCTGCCCCTTCTCCTTCATGTCTCCTCTCCCACTCCACTCTACCTTCATACCTCCCCTCCACCCCTCTACCTTTCTCTCCACTACTAATTCATCCCTCCTTTCTTAATTTCTCACTTCCATACCCCACCCACTCCAAACATGCCCTCCCAAATCCTCTTTACTCTCAGACTCCCTTTCTGTCTCCTCATCTTTCTAATTCCTCTCCATCACACTACTTCTTACACCTTAAAAGCCCCACAATACCTACCTTCTACTCATTCAATCAACTCCACTCACCCACATCCTCTTCTACTCTCTCACTTCCACTCCATTTCCCCCTCCCTTATCCAAACAAACCTTCTGCACATTTTCCATCACAAATTACTCTCCACCACTATCAAAAGTTTCTCTCTCATTCCTCCACTCACCCCATTTAACTTCCTCTACTCCAGACTTAAAAAGCTTAAAGTCATCTCTTGTAATTTCCTTGCCCTATCTGGAGACATTCATCCCAACCCTGGCCCCTACCCCAGGACTAACATCCCTCTCTCTCCTTCCCCCACCAACATTTCCTCACCTAAGCCTCCTTCTTCACCAACTTCCTCTCTAAACACCCTCAAGATCTTCACTATCAATGCCCAGAGCCTTAACAACAAAATTCACCATGTCCACGCTTGGATCAGTCACAACCAACCAGACATATTAGCCATCTCCGAAACTTGGCTAAAACCTCATATCTCTGATTCAGAAATCCTACCTCCTGGCTTCAATATCCTCAGGACTGACCGACTAAACAAAAAAGGTGGTGGATCTGCCATAATCTACTCTAACCTTCTCTCCATTATCCCCCTCCAAATCCCAATCCCTCAATTCAAAAATACTGAATTAACCTCAAGTCTCCTATGACTCAATAAACACAAAAATATCTGCCTCATCTCCTTATACATCTCCCCAGGTGATAATATCTCCACTCTTGAGAATATTCTCCACTGGGCCTCATCTGAAATAAAATATGAAACCTTTATTCTGGGTGATGTCAACATTGACTGGAACAAAATCACCACCCCTTCCTCCTCCTTAGACATCAATCTCTTCAACTTCTCCCAAGTAATCCACTCCACAACCCGACCTAACAAAACCCACCCCACATGTTCTATCATAGACTGGATTTTAGTTTCCAACCCAAACAAAATCTCTCTCTCTGGCACTATCCCTGACTCTTTTAGTGACCATCTCCCTGCTTTCATTCATCGCTCAGCCAACACCTCCCAATACAAACATAACTACATCCAAACTCGTAACCTTAGCAACTTCAACCCCACATACTTCTCCAACATTTTCAAGCAAATTAATTGGCAATTCCTTAACACTCTCTCCCTTGACAATGCTGTTGAGCATTTCAACTCTTTCTTCCTCAATACTCTTAACTCCCTAGCCCCCCCTAAGATACAAACAAATCAAAGCCAATTCTCCTCCTTGGCTGACCAAAGAGACTAAACACACCATGCGTCTTAGAGACAAATCCTGGAAGCTTTTTCAGAAAACTAAACTTCCTTCTGCTAAGCTCCATTATACCCAACTCCGCAACCAGGTAAAAAAATTAATTTCCACAGACAAAAAAAACTACTACAATAAATTTCAGACCAATAATAATAACAACCCTAAACTTTTCTGGAAATCTGTTAACTCTCTTCTCCATCCTGGGTCAAGAAGTAACCCCTGCCCTGTCCCCAATTTATCCGATGAAGAACTAAGTTCTCACTTCAACACTTTCTTTACTGATTCTATAACTAAGCTAACCAAAACATTTCCCAACAACAGTACATCCAATTTCCTAGACTCTCCAAATAACAGCCCCTCTATGTTCCATCTCAAACCAGTCTCCACAATGTTTATAAAAAAGCTGCTATCTAAACTAAAGCCATGCTCTAATGCCCCTGACAACATTCCACCCTCCTTCCTCAAACACGCAGCCGAAGGGATTGCTCTCCCTATTAGCATCCTGATCAACCGATCCTTAAAAGAGTCATATGTACCCAAACTCTGGCGCTCTGCCTACATTCTACCACTTCACAAAGGAGGTAAAAATACCTCTATTTCTAACTTCTGCCCCATAGCCCTACTCTCTCCTTTATCTAAAATTCTAGAAAAATGCGTCCACCACCAACCTTTACCCTACTTAATGCATAATCAACTACTTACTCCCACCCAACATGGCTTCCGCCCTGGCCACAGCATCATAACTGCCCTACTCTCCTTCTTAGAAACAGTTAATCAAGCCCACAATTCTGGTTTACTTATATCCACTGTTCTATTAGACCTTTCAAAAGCCTTTGACACCATATTCCATACACACCTTCTCTCTAATCTTTCCTACCTTAATCTCTCCCCAGATACTCTTTTCTGGTTCTCCAGTTACCTTTCTGATAGATCTCAAGCTGTCAGATGGAAGGACTGTACCTCTTCCTTCTTACCTACTCCTACCGGAGTTCCTCAGGGTTCCATCCTCGGTCCCATACTCTTCAACATCTTCATAAATAACCTTCACTCCACCCTCCCTGACACTACAGTCATCCAATACGCTGATGACTCTACCTTAGTTTGCATCACCCCCAATTTTTCCGAACTTCTATCCAAAACACAAAAAGCTTTTTCCACTACAGAAAACTGGATGCACAATAACCATCTTTTCCTCAACTCCAACAAATCTAAAATACTAATTTTTTCCCCTACCAAGGCTTCCTCCTTTGACAAAAACACTTTCAACATCCTAAGCCAAACCAATACTCCCATAGAAGTAGTCCCTTCCCCAAAACTCCTTGGCATTACCATTGATGAGCACCTCAAATTTGATTTCCACATACAACAAAACATAAAAAAACCACCAAAAGTTAGGCATGCTCTACAGGAACAACCAATTTCTTTCAGACTCCACTAGGCACACCTTAGCTACCTCCTACCTCCTTCCCTCTCTCCTTTATGGTGCCCCTCTACTAACTAATCTATCTGCATCCCTCACCTCTAAACTTGAAGCTTGCTACAATAAAATCTCTAAATTCGCCACTAAATCCAAAACCTCAACCCACCATTGCCTTACCCTTCAATCTCTAAACTGGTTAGAGCTCCCTAACCACCTCAACTATCTCCAACTAACAACTGCTCATAAATTAATATTCTACCCTGAAAAATGCCCTGCTTTATCCAACATCCTTCCCCCTTACATCCCTAGCTGATCATTGAGATCAGAACACCAAAACCTAATCTCCATTCACAGACCAAAACATTCTGATGGCCAGCTACTACTATCCTACTCTCTTGGCAAAAAATGGAACTCTCTGCCTCCTTCACTTAGGACTATACCTAACACGGAATTTTTCAAGACCCAATTCCACTCATACCTATCATCTAAATGGAAATGTTCTTGCTTTCACCCTACATAAATTACCCTCTCTCATATCTGCTCTCTGATTTCATTTCTAACTCCCAAAATGTCTAAGCTACTTCTCAGTTGACTGTACAGATCAGCTGGCAGACTTTACAAATTCACTACAGAATACAGTCAGTAAAGTTGGGGAGCAAATGGCTGTAACAAAGGAAATGTTTCTTTTGGACAAGCCTTATTAAGGTTAATACAATTCACTGCCAAAAAAGCAATAACCAGAAAATGGAAATCAAAATCTAAACCAACTACGTTTGAAGTACTGAATATTGTAAGACATAAAATAACTGGAAGTGGGATCTTTAGAGGAGGGAAGAAGCAAAGTATATATAAATAGATGGAATTTGCTGGAACAATACATGCAAAATGTACAGGAGGAGGAGTGAGGTTTAAAGGAAGGCAGAAAATGAGCAATTTATGTAATGCTGGACGAAATGAGAGTTGTTGCAAAGGAAGAAAGCATAGCTGTAATATACAATGAATGTAAATGAAAACATTTAATGTGGTTTGTTTACTTTTCAATTAATGTCTGTGTGCCTATGTCTTAAGTGATAATTTAATAAAGGTTTAAAAATATATTCCTCTATATCACAAAGTATGCGAAATGCATTTATGTGTGCGAGTGTACACACAAAGGAGGTCAAGGATGGATATGTTAAAGGATACTGAAATTTAAAATTAAAAGTACTAAGTGACAGAAATTTGCAGTTATTGAAGCTGTAAAATTTGAACAACACAGTGGAAGACAGAGATACATTTCAATTTCCAGCTGGTGAAGATGTAATCCATCAAGATTGGAGTCATAAAGTTCCATTTTTGAGCAAATTTATTATTTATTTTTGCAAATTTAGTAAGACCCATATAGCACATGTATTAACAGTGAGACAGGTGCTTTGGTCTTTTTCAAATTTGATGGTAGTCAATACAAGCCTCAGAAGTAACAAGGTACATTGTTTATGACGTTTATTGGCTTAATCTACAAACCTATATTGGCACTCACTGGGATACAAGCAGCTCAGTGTCAGACACAGTGAAATGTGCAACAAACGTGCAGTGAATGTGGTGCAGAAGAAAGACACTATTGCAAATTGTAGATCTGGCGCTGGATGAATGAGTGCCTGTCTCAGCACATGATAACGCCTGCCATTTTCTATTTTTTTTTAGTTTGAATCATAAGGTTCTGTAGTTGGTTGAGATATGGTAAGAGATCTTGATGACAGCTGCAAAGATGTTAAACTTTGAGGTTGCTAGCTTGCCTTATAAATCTTGAGTTCTGTGGAACTGCACAAGAATACATATACTCACAGAGATAAACTCATTTAGTAGGGGTAAGATGAGTGTTGTGCATTAAATCCTCACAGGGAGTATGTGTTACATGTTTCACGAATGTTACAGATATCAATATTTTCTAGGGTCATAAAGGCTTCTATGCATCACACACTTCCTGGCAGTTGATGGAATGGTAGCCCTTTCTGCTTTGGTAACTGCCCCTTCCATGATCCAAATGGTCCTTAATGGCAACATGTGTGCAGTGTATTACACAAGGTACCTCAGGAAAATGTACCATCTTGTACAAGACACTTGTGGTTTAAATTTTCTTTTGAGGCAAAACTGGCAGATAAATTTACAGATCCTCATTTGCAAAAATATGTCAAGAAACTGATGTACTACACTGAAGGGAGAAGCCTGAAAAACATCCAGCACATCCCCACTTTGTCTCTAGAAGGTCACTGTGGCAAGTATGGTGACTGTTATACCTTGGTGTCCACAGGTATAGGAAGACCAATCATCTTCACCAGCCTTTCTTTGTGGGCTATAAGAAGTCAGAAATGTTTATACTATATTTGTGTCCACTTGAAAGCTATCAAGAATTTCTTGCTTGGCAAAATTGAAATGATGCATTCTTTGTCTATATCTGCACCTTCATGGCTAGCAAGTGCCACTGGACACACATGGTTGTGGCATGGCCTAGATAAGCAGTTCACTAAGGAGAAAGAATCAAGCTAGAAGATACAGCAAGCATATAGATTGCAAAGTAGATAGAAAAAGTAGTAGTTCATCTGTTATAATCCATTAGTGCACAGTGGTGAAATATATAAAAAAAACAATTATGAATCATACAGAGGTGAGAAAGCTACCTTACTTACATAAGATCTTCATAGAATCATAGGAGATTACTAGGCTAATGGCCTCAGGGTAATTACAAACCTAGCGAAGTTCAACCCATGTTGCCAAAGGTGTCTGGTTCAAGCAGGCAATATCAGCACCTATTGCCCCTGTCCAAAAGGGACGCAAGTACAACCCCCATGGTGAATTTCCATTTACCCATCCAGTCATTCAAATTGTGTTTAAATAGGGCCAATGAGGGGCTTTGTTTAACATAAAAAGGAAACTTGTTCCAAAGGCTCTGTGAGACAAACCTGTCTCTCCAGCAAGTTCTGTTGATGTCGCAGACCAGGTTATGGCCCGTGACCTGTGTGCCATATGACTTCTGAATATGCAGCATTTCCATTAAAGCTGGGTCAAAGATTGCTCTATATGCAAGGCACAGGTCGCCTCTCAGCAGTCTGTATGACACAGAGTAAAGTGAGAATGAGTTCAGTCTAGCCACATAAGACAGATTTTGAATACCCTGACTTTTCCTTGTAAGGAACATTTGTGGTCTCTCCAGTTGCTGCAGGTGTTTGGAAAGGAACATACCAAAGGGAGAATTGTACTCTATTATTGGCCTGATGAGGGGGGAGTACAAGTTATAGAATTATCAGTCAGTTCTCATCTTCATATCATTATAACCTCATTTGCCTAAGCTGTTGCTCAATATATTAAATCTGCTTTATATAAGTATTTGTATTTAAGACTTCAAAAGCCAACTGAGTTACAAAGTGTTGCATTGCATCAGATGAAACCTTCAATGTTGTTGAAAGAAAATTGTTCTGCACTCTTAAGTTGTACATTTTGAGAAAGATCTGGTGTTATTTATGTTGCTATTTATACAATTAGGCATGCAAGTCATATTTCTATACATATCTCACGAAATGTGCTCAAAGAGGAAAATTTTATTGTCATGTTATAGTTTATGTCTGAAATGTTTTTGAACAATATATGTTTAGGTTGTACGGTTTCAAGACATGTCAATTTGTAAAAGTTTAGCAAAACTATAATTCTGTGTCTGTACACATTATAATATACTTCAGCATTTATGAAAAAATATTAATGTAGTATTACCTCAATAAAGAATACTTCTTACTGATAGCATTGCTTTTTATACATTTTAATATCTTTTCTCGGTGGCAAAATATTTATGCTTTATAAGTTTTATTTTTTCAGAAAATGCTGTGTAATGCAAGGATGGGTGTTGGCTGCTACAGGTGTGACATTACACACTGCATAAATATTCATGAATTATGTATTTTGGATGTACTCATAGTTATTACAAATAAATAAAACAAAAAGGAAGTGTACTGTGGAATTTGTCACACTTCTGATGAAGCATTCAGTGACACCGAAAAGTATATTGAAAATTATAAGTTTTGTTTGGGTCAGAATGGGAAGAGGCACTGTAATCTTAGACAAGGATCTCTGAACTTTCCTAGACAGCAATGCAGACCTTGGCTTGCTCAGCCTCCAAGACAAACCTGAACAAAATCTGCTGAGGCCCTAAAAACAGAAAATCACCACAAGAAGTAACCTGCCCGCTTTGCTACACTACACTGAAATGCAGTACACTACTGAAGAAAACTAACAACAGAAGATGTTATGGGGACTTACTTATCAACATTTGAAATAAAAGCAGTCATTGAATCAGGTGTGCATGATGACACAGAGAACATTGCAAATACGTGCAATACCATCAGATAAGTCAGAGTACTATCACTAAAGAAGTCATCTACTTTACAGGCAACACAAAAAGTCAGAATTGGAATAACAGGCAGGCTTGCCATTGAATTATAAAATGAGGTGAACATAAGAATGTTAATGTTCTGCCCTGGTAATTCAGAAGTCACAGCAAACACTATCTAGCAACAGCCTAAGAGATGGCATTACAGAGGGATATCATCACATGGACATTACCATAATAAGATCAACAATATTCTTGTCAGTAAGAGATGAAAGCATTGTATACAGTCAGCAAAATCAAGATCCAGAGCTAACTGTGGCACAGACCATCAGATTCTTACTGCTAAGTTTAAACTTACAAAAAACAAGAAACATGACTGGGCCAGTGAAATTTGAACTGAGTAATATTACCAAACAAACATCTACTGGAGGTGAAGAACAAATATGAGAGATTTGACATGGTGGACAGAATGCATGAAGAACTATGGACAGAATTTTGAGATATTAACCGGGAAGTGGCAAAAATAATTTTAAATAGAAAGAAGGTTAAGAAGACAAAATGGCTGGAAGGTTTTAGAAATGGCTGAAGAAAGAAGGATATCTAAAGACAATAGGGATATGGTATGTTATGTCAAACTTTAATGTAGAGTATCATAAATAATAGCAAGAGCAGATAAGAAAGGATGTATAAATGAAAAATGCAAATAACTGGAAGAAGGCAATAAAATGTAAATGACAAGAGATCTGTTCAAGAAGATGAATTATATTAACAGAAACTTCCAGGTAAAACTGAACATGACAAAAGACAAAAATAGGTGGGACCTGACAGAAAAAGAAGAAAAAAAATTACAGAATTCATTCATTGAAGTACCACCACCAAAGACAGTTGCTGTACACACAGCATATTAAGTTGACAAGAAGGATATCAATATCACTGACACATACAATGATGTGTTCTCCAACTACAGCAAACATTCTGGAGAGTGAAGTTAAATGGACACTAGAAAGCATTGCTAATAAGTCTGAAACAGCAGCTGAATTCTTTAAAATCCTACAGAATGATAATGTAACACTGCTGCAATTAAGCTGCTAGCAACTATGGAAAACGGGACAGTAGCCATTGTATTGGAAAATGTCAGTTGATATTCCATTTCCAAAAATAGGCAATACTACATGTTGTTCAAATTAACAGTTGAACTTGTAGAAAGTACTGTATTCCCCAAATCAGGAAAACTATTTCCCCAAAGCTGAAGCTGGGGTGACTGCAATCCAAGCAAAGTGCAAGTTAGGTATGGCACAGGTTCGCTGTCAAGGAAGCCATGTGTTGGGAGAGAAAATTATTCAGATTCAGATTACCATGAACTTGGAAAACACTGAAGTTAAAGAGAGTAATTTCAAGCGTTGCTGGACTATGCCTTGATAAAGTAGACCACCAACACTGGCATTTTTGAACTTCTAGAGACAGGCTTTGGGCACCCATTCTTGAACTTGCAGAAAGGAGAGAAATAAAGATACAGCAGGACTTTTTGTTATTAAAGACTTATAACAGAAAATTAATTGTGCTAAAAACCAGTGGAAGAGCAGTGAGCTATCCAAAAACATTATGGTCTGCTTAGGAAAGCTTTATAAGTTTAGTGATTTTGGTCCTTCAGTTAAATGAAGGTTATATTAATTTATCCAAGCCTCTGTGCCTGTGGTTTATATTTGATATTACATGACAATAAAGTAGATTTTGACTTACAATCCTATCTAAAATGCTGCAGTGGATACAATACTTTTTGTACACTGCACATGACTAAACTGAGTATATGCTTTTTACGATTTTTCATAACATCTACTTCATTAATTGCTGTGTTACTTTTACTGAACTGAACTTCACCGTTTCCAGATAAATCATAATTTACTTTCAAAACAATTGCTTAAATCTTTCACTGTGGCCTGTCACCTTCAGCAGGACTCTTTCTTAGCTTGTAACAGTGCCTATGACCACTGCCATGGGAGGAGACTGTGACTTGGCATGGACAACCAATCATCTCTTCCAGGCATGTGTTGAAAAACTTGTACTATCTGTATATGTGCTGTGTGTGCTGTACAGGAATAACCTGTTTCTACAACCACATCCACTGCAAAATTGTGTGCAGCTGAATGCATATTGCTGTCTTTTCACACATGATGTCAGAGCTTCTTAAGATGATCATTCCACATCCACCAAACCCAGTGTCCCACTTTCCCACTCCCACCCTGGTACTCATCTAACCAGACTGCACCCCCCCCTTTTGTAGATTCTTGGATCTGCCACTGAAGTATATACATTAATAATATAAACTGCATTATATAGTCTAGAAAACTATTGTAATGACTTTCTCCTATGCTCTGAAACTTCTAAGCTATGGCTGAAATGGGTATACTTTGGATCAGCTTACTACCAAGGTCATCAAATGTAAAATAAATCAATAAGTAAATAAAGAAATAGACTGAAATCTTCTTACAAGATTCTACATCCTGCACTAAGGTGTCTTCTGTTTCAGTTTCTACACTGACTACGTTCATTAACTGTGTTTTTTTTTTTCTGGTAAACTACTTCCCGTGGACAGGGTTTGATGCTCTCAGTCTTCATCTGCCTACTGTGTGACCTTGACCAAGTCATTAAACCAGACACTGCTTTGGGGAATTTGAGCTAGGCCAATTAATGGTCTCCTGGACTGCATGATAGTAACTACCCATGAACCTAAGACTCAGTAACCGGTGTCTGGTATCCCTTCCAATTAAACCAGATTTTCACTCCTTCTAAATTTTCCACACCTGTCCATTTCTTATTATCAGGTCTGTGCTTTTTAGCAATGTGTCTAGCTGCTGTTCCCTCACCTTGCCCTCCCCCATTTTTACTAGAGATACTTTTAATACTGTGTAACTGCTGCTGTGCCTTATTTCTATTAGGTGTGTATTCTGGCCACACAATATCTAAATGTGCTCCCTCTCCATATAATTTCTACAGTACCATGGACTTAAGAAAGTTTTAACCAGTTGACATCACATGCTAAAATACACGCCAAATCTATAGAATGTAGTACTATACCTACGAGAGACTGAATTTCTACACATTATAGGGTTCTCCTACCTGTCTCCATGAGTACATATCCATATCTTTTTCTGGTTATGTTTTATGTTTGTAGATACAAGGTTCCTTAATCAGAGTGACTATGCTCCCAGAATCTACCAGCCTCTGTTAGTTTCTTCTCATTCACCAAAGAGTTACTTCTATAAGTACGCAGAAACAATATGCTGATTCTGGTCCTATTATGACATGCCAACCTTTTCAAAGCAGATGAGGATAGAAAAAATGCCCAGAACTCAGAAGGGACAGAAGGGAGAAAAAAAATGTAATTGCCTTTTTGCAGGGGGACAAGCCCCCCTCACCCCCCCCCCCATGTAGGGCAGTGCCCCACCACTGAACCTATATATACAAACTTGAAGAAGTGAAAAATCTCTCAAAACAGGTGATTCTTTGCCAGCCCCACTTTGAAACTGCAATGGCAGTGATTTCCCATGGAAAACTGCTTTTAGCATTATGTCATTCATCTTTTTGCATGATATTGACACTTGCACAATTTCACTTCAAACATTTTTAGTGGAGCTACTGATTTTATTTCACTAGCATTACTTTTTTTTACATTTCATTGATACATTTTCATTATTATAATATTGATAAGTAATCAGTAATGTGCCCCCTTTTCCCAAATCTAAAACATACTAATTCAGTTGATGTCAGTTTCTGTGTATTCACAGACATCTGCGCATTGTTAGTTACAGACTTGGGTTGCTCAGACTTAAATATTGTTTCATTAGTTAGCTATTTTTTAATTAGCTCACTCAAGTTATCAGTACTCCCAGGGTCACTCTCTAAAGCCCAAAAGTGAGTAAATAACATAGGAAAACCCCTTCTAAATGTACTTATAGGAACAATAACTGTCATTTTACTTTCACTGTTGAGTTCTGTTTTTAACTATAATCTTGAAATATGTTTTGGATCATACATTTATGCTTTTACCATTTTACTCAAGCTTAATTTCCAGTTATGACTTGAGTTTCTTTCATTCCTTGAGTTTTTGAAGATACAAGTGCCCAAGCCAGCATTTCATTCTTTAGGTTTGATAATCCATATAGTCAACATCTTCCATGTCCATATATGCTTTAATTGCTTCTAGATTAAGTTGGAAACACAAGATTTTTAGCCAAGTCAGACTAAGCTCAGTTCTCTCAGATATGTCACTCAGGACAAATGAGCCCAATAACACTGAGCTCAATTGTCCTGGGTGACATACTGTCAAAAGTACCTAAGTAGGCCTTAAAATGAACTTTTTTAATGATGATGGGGTCAGTAGGATGCTCAGCAGTTGATTGATCTGCTCCTGGATACTGAATTAACACCTGTTAGTAGCCCTACTATTTTCTGGAAGAGCGACAATATGTTAGCTCATATCTATGCTGTCCTGCACCACAGTTTTGTATAAAACTTTCCATTTTGCAAACTGTAAGTTCCATTGCAAAAGAATGACAAGTGAGAATGCCCAAAGTTTGTCTTCCAGGTGGGTAATTAAATTAAAAATGTTTTGCATTTGTATGCTGCAATGCAGGAATGTAAAGACAGTGCAGCTTGGTAAATACCGACCAAACTATGCCCAACAAATCCACTAGAGTTGCATAAAAAACTACTACACTTTGTTTACATTCCAGTTCTGAGTTTGTCAGTCTAGTTTTAATTAATGAAATAAGAAAATTCCTTACAGTTTTTAGGAACTGCAGCTCTGGTCTGCCTGCTTTGCACATCTATAATGAGGTTCCTAGTACTCATAAGTAAATCCACAGTTAGCTTCTGGCACTCCACATGTAACTCACAGGCAAGGCTCCTGGAACTCCACAGGTAAACTCCTGGTACTTCACAGCTTCTTTTGATCAGTGTTCCTCCAAGAATCTCCATTGCTGATCACAAAAAAATCTCTCTCTATGAGAGGCAATTGTCTCTAATGTTGTAGCCACTATGCCAGTGCTTGTACACAAATACACAAATACACACACACACACACACACACACACACACACACACACACACACACACACACACACACACATACACACACACTTGCCCATCCCTCACTGGCCAGGGAACCCTGCTTTCCCGGGCCAATCTACAGGCCTGTTTATTCTCGAGGTGAGACTCTTACACCCATATTCATTTCTTTGGGGTGAAAGCCATATGAGCAGTGACCATCAACTGTCATCCTTCCACAAGGGTTTGGGGTTTGTAATTAGTTCCAAGCATCACATGCACATGCATGTGTCTAAGGGATTGGCATGCAGTGGGCTACTAAATTGCAATACCCACCTTTTCCAATACATGATCAAATGTCTTTGGCCTTTCCCTTGTAATTAGCACTGCCATGTGATCTCCTGTTTTAATCAGGGAGTCTACCACAGAAGGTATGCCTGGGCACACGTTGCATTCACCTCACCCTGAATCGAGGTGAGCAGACTAAGAATCATAATTCCTATACTCCACCATGCCAGCCCTAACAGTTGCCTGAGATGCTAATCAAACTCTGGTCACCCAGGTTGTAGTTGCAGCTTTAAACCTCTATGCCTAAAAAGCTGGCCTGTTTCCTCTTCTAGTTTCTATTTTCATTAACAATCTACCTCATGACCTTTCTACTCTTCAACTCATCCTCATCGCTGATGACCTGGTACTCTTTAGGTCCAGCAACAACCACGCTACAATTGAAACACAGCTACAAAAGTATCTTAACTCCCTCAATGCCTGTCTCACTAATCACAAACTAACATTAGCTCCTACATAAACAAAAAGCATGCTATTTGGTATCACCCAAAAACTTAAAAAAATTACCAGTCACTCAATATTACTACCATATGTGGCACACCAATATACGCAACCAAAATACCTTGGCTTGTGGCTAGGCCAATCCCTAACAATCAAGCTGATTGTTTATATTAGGACTGTGATGACACTCCACTGGATCAGTAATCAAGGAGCCTCAGTTCTCACTACTGGCAACAGTGGGGGATATTCACTGAGAGGATGGCAAGTACACACACAGTATTTCCAGATGCAGTTCTCTGCATCAAGTGCAATTTCCCTTAAGAGCACACAGAGACCACATTCAGTCTGGGGCTGGTTTCTCCCTCTTTCTCCAGATCCCCAAATAAGAATCCCCAGTGGCACAGCTATAGAGTTGAGATCTCAGCTGAGTGTCCAGACCAGACCTCCAGCACCCTCTCTGTCCAACCAGTGCTTTGTGTCCCTGCCCAAGTAGCACGTGCGCACACACACACACACACACACACACACACACACACACACACACACACACACACACACACACACACACACACACACACACACACACACCTGGGAAAGACTGTACCCTTCTGCCCAGACTATAAGGTAGTTTTCACTGCCACCAGTCACTCCTGCCAGCTTCCTTAAGCCTCTTCCAAAGGTACCCAATATACTGAGTGACATTAATATTAATACAAATGGTAGTTTGACCAAGAGCAATGCTATTAGCAGTGGCCCACACAATGGGCAGGATTCACGAAGCCTCCGTGTAAGAGTTACAAGGCTTACACGGAGGCTGCAGTTAAATGGTGTGATGTCAGCATGTCATGCATATGCATGAGGGCATGCTGAATCACACCTAAGGCTAACACGGTCCATGTAGGACAGTAGGGGGTGTGCCCGTAGGGCGAGCCCTGCAAATGGACACGCCCCCAGAAGAGTAAAAGTCCCGAAAGTAAATGCCCACGACAGAGTCCGTGGAAATATGAATAAACACAACACAACACAACACATGCCCCTACAGACTACGAACATAAAATGTATAAATGAACATCTTATATATTTTTTTATAAGTTGTAAAGATGTTTGCCCGTGAGTGCGCTCGTTTGCGCGGGCGTGCCTGTCGCTTAGCCACAGTTAGCAGTCAGTGGAAAAGCATATAAGAACTAAATATGCAAAGTAAGCCAAGAAGCAACAGCGTAGCAGTAGAGACGTTGGCTGAAGAGCAGGCAGTCATGGTTCGAGCCCCCACAACATCAATTTTTATTTTTAGTGAAATAAGCATGAAACAATTCCCTGACATATATGTACATATATAAAATTATATTTTATGTAAAATGTAATGAAATGGGCCATGTATATTGAAGAAATGTGAGATAATAAAAAAAAAAAATACAGATGTGCCTATAGCTGAGCTACAGTCTAACAAGTTGAGTATATCTGCCTGTAGGTGAGCAGTGTTTTAACAGGTGTAAAATGAGTGACCATAGGTGAGCAGTGTTACAACAGGTGTAAAATGAGTGCCCGTAGGTGAGCAGTGGTTTAATAGGTGTAAAATGAGTGCCTGGGGTTGAGCAGCGTTTTAACACACTGAAACTGTGTGCCCGTAGCTGAGCTGAGCGTAATATGCGTGCTGACAGCCAAACGGCGCGTAAGCCAGCGTGACCCGTTTACGCGGAGCTGCGCACCACGCCAACAAGCTAACAGACGGGCAACATTGAGCAAGCTGTATCAAAACTGCCTTTACACAGACACACCTCCTAGCCTGTGTAGACAGTCATAAAATATAAAAAGCAATGGCCAAGTTCGAACCCAGGATACCATGCACCATAGTCAAAGTACTGAACCACTAAGCCATGACAGTTGCACTTAGAAATGCAGTAATAGCATATATATAGGAATGAATAGAAAGAGGAGCATGACAAAGCAGGTTTTGTGAAGCTGATACAATTCCAAAATGGCCAATCACAGATAAGTGCGGGAAAAACGGCATATATAAGCCCCATAGGCGGGAATACACAGCATAACCGATTGTAGAACCGACTTGCAACCAGGATGTCAGGTGTAGGAGAGGGTAGTTGCTTCCGAGCACAGAGGTGGGGCGTTGAGGAGTCCAAATATATGGTTTGGCTTCTCGTCCATAATCATGAGGCCGAACTCATGCAAGGCCAGGTCCTGTGGGGAGCATATAGGGCTGAGGCATGGGACCGGTTGGCACATGATCTCACCAGTGCCACAGGAATACCAAGGACTGGTGAGCAGGTCCATCACCACCATGCGGACCTGAAGAGACGGAAGCAGGACCAACTGAACCGTTGGATCCAGGAGGCCCGGCAAATGCCCAACGCCCCACTACTGAGTAAGTTACATGTAATTATTTATGTAAGAAATGAACCTAGCTGATATTATGGAGATGAGTATTCCAATATTACTTTATTTATATTACAGCTGCAGGTGTCCGTTCTGTGAGCCGTCAAGCCTTTGGCGATAGGCTGGTGCGGTTGCGCCACCAGGCAGGTCAGTAATTCTCTCCCTGTAACTGTAAATAAATATATAAGTATGACAGTCAGCAAAAGAGTGCAGTGTAGTCACTAATTAATAAAATGTGCAAGTAACAGTGTAAGAGGGTTTGCAAGTATTGCTTGATTACAAAAGTGTGATGCAGCCTGTAATCCAAACATAAAAATGAAACAAGTCTGAAATAAAGATGTCCCACCTGTAATATAATAGTACATAACCTGCAGCAGGCTGAAAAGTACAGGTGCAGAAGCTGAGTAAGACACATGTGTGAAATATATCCCTGTTGAAATTCAGAAACATGACATAAGTGAGACTGTTGGAAAGGATTGTTATAACTAAAGGTAAAACATGTCAATAAAGGCTAGAATTAAGTACCATCCTGAATTGTAAAAATAAAACAAGTGAGAGAGTGTGAGAAAGAGGTATGAATCCACCAATAAAGTAGTAATAACTCCTGAATAAAGTATACTGCAGTCAGTACAGAATGAAATGAATGTGACAGGCAGAACCAAACAGCAACATGTGTTGAAAACAGTACTGCAGCTCGAATGTGTGTCCCAAAATCTGGATATGTTGCTCTCAGTCTGCAATATGCAGATAGTATGGTTGTCTGAAATACCAAACATCCACAGTTGTCTATAGCTATATAAAGCAAATGTAGCAGGATGATGTAGCTGAACAGAGCCAGATATGAATGTGTATGAATAAATATGAAATGTATATTGATGTAACAGTAACATTCCTATCACCAACCTGAAGTAGTTATCACATAGGAAACTGTAGGCAGAACTGTAGTGTGTATATATCTGCAGCTAGTAGAAATGTACAGCATATGTATTGGTATTTGAAGTTGTTAATGAAATATTTCTTCACCCTACCCTATAACCACAAATAATCCATTCCACGTGAAATTGGTATGTGCAATCACAATTAACACCCCTGGACATTTGTCCTGTTGGTTCATACATATTTGCATGTATGTTGATGCATCTGCCCTGTTCATACATCCAAACTTGATGGCCTGTTGCCATCAATCAACCCTGCATGTTGTTGGATTGTGTATTGCTGTTCAAATTATGCATGTGTTATGCTTGCTGTTCAATGGCTTGAATTTATGGGTGTTTGGTTAATGGGAATACTAATGCTTGCTGTTACAACTAATTGTGAATGGTATTGTACGTTACTAACCCAAACTGTCATAACATAATGCAAAACATAGGACGACAGGGAAGGCGGGTTGCAGTGGACTCACCTCTCCCACCTCAGCTGGCGAGTGCACCTGGAAGTAGTGCCCAGGCCGGACCCTCCTCCGGTGGCCCTGTGCCACCTGCGGGTGGAAGTGCTGCAGGGGATGGGGCTCGTCCCCCCTCTGCAAGCGTGGCCAGAGGAGAACATCCACTCACCCTCCGTAGTGTCCGGACTGTGGTGTGTAGGGAGATCCAGCACACTGTGCTTGGGCCCCTACGCCAGCTTGAGGCATGGGTGGCACAACTCACGGGCGTGCCTGCTGCCCGGCCTACACAGCCCCCAGCACAGCCCCGTCCTGGGCAGTGAAGGCACAGTGGCAACTGCCCATGGGTGGGGATCTCAGTTCCACTGTTGCCATCTGTGGGCTCATGGGCTCGAGATATCCAAACATCCATCCCCGTCAATTGTGTAACCCCCCCACATGTGTCATACACCGCCCCTGTATGCGTCTTGTTTGTCTTGTCTGTTAACCTCCCCAACCTACCTCCCCAGCTATACCGACTTCCTGTACCTGACATACCACTCTCACCTGGAAAAAAAAAAAAAAAAAAGGGCACTCTGTACCCACAAAAAAATTACGCCCCATACATAGCTGCCCATTTTGCACACATGTCTGCTGGACATGTAAACTGGCAATTACAATTGGCTGTACAACAAGTATTATTGTTGTCCTTACACCTCTCTCAGGAGTGGAAGGTTTCAAATGTCACACCAAATTACAAACATATGCACAGCTGTTGCTGACGAAGAAATGGGCAGCTATGGGCCTTACGTACAACCCTCCTGCAAAACCCGAGCTTGTTTCCCTACTGTCCTACCCTCTTTGTGACTCCTTTTTCACCACTTTCCTATCTCCCCATTTTCTTTTCTTTCAAAGAAAATAGCGCGGGTGTGCGCGAGAGTAAGCACTTTTAAGCAGTAGTAAGCGGATGTGCGCGAAGCTATGCAGCAGTGCACATGCGTGACCTCCGCGCAAACCAGCGCTAACCCGCTTACAACTGCTTAAAAGTGCCTTAGTCACTCTGAATGACAAGGCCTGCAGTTTTCTCAGCAGCAAAATAAAATACCTCCCTCAGTCTCGAACCCAGGACCTTGGAAACACTAGTCTGCATGATTTACCACTAAGCCACGAGTGCTATACAAGAACATTGTGCTGAAAGAAATATATCATAAAATAGTAGGAATTAATTTAAAGGGAATATACAAGTCTAGTACACAAAGCATGTCATGTATATTTACTGTCAAATCTAGTGGATTTGTAAAATAGTACTGTGTGCTGAGAAACAGTCATGCTAGTTGGTAGCTACTAGGTAATAATGTCACAGTAGCATCTGGCAAGCCACACACATACTCAGAGCAGGATAAACACAGCCATTGTTGAATAGTTAAGAGTTCAGACATAGCAACTGTGACTGAGTTACAGGGATGTCCCTGATGTGAAAACAAATGTCAACTGTGCCCCACTGACACCCTGTCAAATGTACTAACAGTAGCTTACAGAACAACATGCATTGCAGTGTCTACAACACAGCCTGAAATATGAGAGACATACCAACCCTTACATTCACAGAACAGTGTCCACAGCAAACCAGCATGGTCCCCACCCTGATAATCTGAAAGGGCTACGCCTACCTAGCAGACCTTTTTATAGCACAGGCCTGTAATCACAGTGAGAACTGCAATCAGTACACAACAGGCTGCATGCAATTAGTAAATGCTGGCTAACAACTGGTGCAGAGGCCATCACATGGACATGTGCAGATACCTAGAAAAGCATCCTGTACTCCCAGTCCACACATGCAATACTGTCATTGCACCCGCTGGAGGTAGAGAGGGAGAGGGAGGGAGAGAGAGAGAGAGAGAGAGAGAAAACAAAAAAAAAAAAAAAAAAGAAAGAAAGAAAGAGAAAGAAATAACAAACCTGAAACAACAAAGCAAAGAGGCAGACAGCAGGCCAAGAAACTGCAAGCCTACACAAACAGCTGCAACAAACACAGGTAATGTAAAGTACTACTATAATACTCCACATACTGTGAACCCTCCAGATGTGTTATTGGTCTGTATCTATGTATATGAGGATGTGCATAGGGACGGGGACATACTGAAACTGTCACTGAAGGCTCCACATACACATGTATGTGATGGTAGCTATGTGCACATAGCAATGTAGGTTGTAGTGCAATGTACAAGTAGGTGGTACAGTAATGGGTGTTCAGCAGTACGTTACTGTGTGTATACATATGTGGACCTAAAAAGGAGTATATATATATATATATATATATATATATATATATATATATATATATATATATATATATATATAAAACATGTGTATATGTATGTATATCGAGATATGTATGTATATGTATATGTATATATATATATATATATATATATATATATATATATATATATATAATATGCATATGTGTATACATAGATAGAGAGGGATGTAGAAATACATAGACAGATATAGTTTCACAGTGGCATAGCTTAGTACTAGGCTATCTGCAGACAGTGTATAGAATAGATTTAGAAACCTGCGCCTCTGTATAGTAGTGACACAGTGAAGACCCCCCTACATAATAGCATTAGTGTACTGTGCCTCTGTCTAGTAGTGACACAGAGAAGACCCCTGCTGTAAACCTATGATCTCCCATCCACTTGCCAAGAATGCATATGAAGAGTGTCAGTGAGGGTCTCTGCCTAACATGAACTGGGATCCTGTTCCACAGTATGGGAAGCCTCTTAGTGATGGATCTGTCCCTACAGTATGTCCTATTCATATGTGTGCTGAGGTTTAAATCCGTAGCTGTCGTGCTTCTGATGGATTTGGATTGTATGAGTTGGAACATGTCCATCACTACCAGATTGGACATGGCCTACTACATCAGGCACAGATCACCTCTACGTAGGCAGTATGCTATGGAATAGAGCATGAGTTACGTTAGTCTGGCAGCATATGACAGTTGTTGCAGACCCTTGATCCACCTGGTGATGTACTCATGGGGTCCCCCTAGCTGTTGCAAGTGCCAGGTGAGGTACATACCAAATGGGGCATAGTACACAGTCATGGGCCTGATAAGGGAGGAGTATAAGGGTACAATGACCCCTTTAAATGTGGATGTGAATCCCTTCATGATAAGGTGGGCAAGGTAGGAAGTCCATCCAACCACTTCGGCAACGTGCGTGTCAAATGAGAGGTCAGCATTGCACAGTGTCACCAGGTCTCCGATTACTTTGTACTCAGTGGGTTATTGTCTATGTGATAATATGTAGGTACCTTGTCCGTCCAAAAGGGTATGAGTATACATTACGTGGCATGCAGTGTCAGGCCATGACTCTGCCACCAGTTGTTGGTGTCCTTGAGGCCTGTTAGTAGGATGTATGTGTCAGCAGGTGTATTGCCTATGGCGCCTAGTATGCAGTCATCTTTGAACATTGTCAGCCACTACCCTCCCATGTCTGCTTCCACATCTGAGAATGATATTCCGAACATGAGCAGTCCCAGGACAGAGCCCTGCGGGACACCACATGTGACTGGCTCTGAGTCTGACATGGCACCAGTGAGGTTGACTATAGGGTTTCTATCCGTTAGCTGGTTTGCAACCCAGCATGTGACATATGGATTTACATGTTAGCTGTTGATCATGTCTATGATGGCAGAGTGCGGTATTGTGTCGAATGATGTAGGCAAGTCCAGGTAGGCTGTATGGACCGCTATGCCCTCAGCAATGGCTATAGTGACTGATTTGAAAAGGTCAACCAGGTTCATAAGGCAGGATCTGCCCTCTACAAAGCCAAACCGGGTGGGATCAAGTGTCAGTCCCCAATGTCTCTGTGTATGGGTACCATAATGATCCTTTCCATAGTGTTGCAGACCAGGCTGGTTAAGCTTATGGGGCGGTAGTTACCAGGGTCTGTAGAGGTGCCTCCTGTGTGGAGAGGGACTACTGTTGCTGTATGCCAGTGTCCAGGTACATATGCTGTAGTAAGGCAACGGCTGAATAGCATATAATGTGCATGTGTAGCTCCTCTTGCAGTTCATGTAGCATGCAACATGCAATACCGTTGGGTCCCATTGCTGCTGTGTTTACAGCTCCACTGAGGGTGGTTCCCAGCTGGACATCTGAGATGACAGGGAGGTTACAGTCAGCTGGGATAAGTAATTCCACATGTGTGGGTGAGGGAGTGTAGAAACCTGCACTGAACCTGTCTGCCAGACTGTTGGCATTATCTGTGTGCTCAGTGTAGCATATGTCACTGTGAACTAACTGTTTACACAACTGAGGGTTCCCACCCAGGTGTGTAACATAGCAGAGGAAGGCCTTGTGGTTATCTGTAGTGACCGTAGCGATGTCCCTCTCATTGTTGGCCTTGCATGTTTGTACTACAAAACCTATCTTTCTACTACTGCTGATGAGAGATGCCGTAGCTCTATGGAAGTATGCTCTGCTGTGCAGTAGCTACCATCTGTTGTTATACAAGTTGTTCAGTGCTGGGGTCCACCAGACAGGATGCCTGCCCTTGGTGGAGAGGGTCATGTTTCCATTTGTGATTGCATGATCCATGCATTCTTGGAGATGTCTGTAGAAGCATATGTGAGGGTGTCTGCATTGTGGGAAGTGGATTACACTGGCCCAGTGGGCATTAAGGATACCAACTCAGTTATAAGACGTGTAAAGTCGGCATGTGAGAGGTTTCCCACTGTAGTCTGTTGTGTTGTGGGGGAGGTGGGATATGTATATCCAGGGTGATTAGTCTGTGGTCAGATGTGACTAGTGAGGGGTATACTTCCAGTGTGTAGCACATTGTCCCCATGTTTGTGATGATCAGGTCTAGTATATTATCTCCTGTTGTGGGAGAGGTGACTAGCTGTTCCATTGCATTTGACATAGTGAATTCTGGGAACCTTTGGGCTAGGGTGTTTGGGGTAGAATAATGCACCCAGTGTATGTTAGGGTAGTCACACTATCCCAATATGATGGTGTGTGGTGGGACATGCATATCCTCCAATGTCTACAGGAAGGCCGACTGTAGTCCCTGAGATCGGGAGGGTGGTCTGTAACATGCTACCAGTTGTATAGCAGGTTTGCCTACGGTTATCTGCACCTGGATGGTCTGTGATGATTCATGTGTTGCCACTAACCTGGAGGTGTGTGTGTCCTCCATGAATATGGACACACCCCCTCCCTGTTTGTTTTGTCCCGAGTCCTGGGGCCAAAATGCATGATACGGGGTATAGCCTGGTACCGCTGGTGTGCTCTCAGGAGCCTTGAACCAGGTTCTCACTTACTGCACAGACATCGAGATTGGTAGAATATGTACATACAGATATATGTAATGCACACATACATATATAGATATCTGTAGAGACTTACACATATACAGATAGATCTGACTGACAACAGATATGTCTGTATATGACTATCTCTCACTCTCTGTCCCACCCCTCACACTCACACTCTCCCTGTGTCTCTCTCACTCTCTCCCCCTCTCTCCCCACATCTATATGTATATATCTACATCTATATATACATATGATATATACATATATACAAACAGATATATATCCACATACAGATATAAATATATCAATACATATATATACATATATATATACATATATAGACTGTGTGAGGCACATGTGTGCAGATGTCTTGCTACAGGTGCCTGGTGTCACAGGCATGGAGTGAACACCAGTGTGGATACTGGAGTACCATACCCCATTCAAAAACACTGACACCAGTAACCACCACATATGTACATGCCTGCCCACCACTGCATGTGTCAGGGGGGAACAGGGTCAACAAGTGTACAATAGGCTCCACATCGATATACACAGTGGCACACTAGTCCTGTAATACCTGTACATGGAATGTGTCAGCGGACATGGTGTGTCAGCTATGGACATGTAGGTCACTGTACCCCTCCACACCCCACAATGTCCTACATGGTATGTACCTCCCATGACAGCTACAGATATGGTGAAGGACACAGACATATGCAAGTAACTGTGTCAATGCACTCAAACACCACAGAGCGCACACAGACTACCTACATAGAGGTTACCACTGCTGGATATACATAGTTCGGTCACACCCATGACAGTTGTCTCCCAACCATGGTAACACCTCCAACATCCACAACACAAATTACTTACGTCTGTCGTCCTTGTCACTGCAGTATAGAGCACATGGTGGAGGTACGGGACCCTACCCACAGATATGACATACCCTGTAGTAGACCACACAGAATTAAGAAGCAAGCCTCCCCATGAGTAGATGTCAGACATACCCCTGCTGAATGTTATGCTGATAGGTAATATGCCATATGAGTCACCCTGTGTAACTGTTTGTAAGGAGCAGGTACGATCATAACACATGTGTCACAAGGGGCAGGGTAGCATAACAGTATGCTGCTGTAGGCCCAGGGCCAAAAGCACACTACCTACCTAGGACGCAATGCACACCCATTAACACATTGCAAACAGAATATGTGAGGTGGAATGAGTGTGCTAGTGACTGGGTGCATGTTGTGTACTGGTGTGATTGCTCACCATGACTGCCTGTCTGTCATGGTAGTATGTGTCCTTGGTGTGATGCCAGAGACAGATGTGTGGGGTATTGCCATCAACACATACTACATTGCCATATGTTGTGCTGTGTTACCCTCTATGTCACTGTGGTGTAGGTAGGGTTATGGCAAGTAAGAGTAGTGTGCAGTACCAGTGAAATATGTAACGTGCATTGTGTGCAGTGCATGGGCTGATAATGTTCTCCATACAGTACCTTGATTCAAACCCCCAGTGTGAGGTTGTGTATTGTACCTGAAACAGTGCGTTGACTGCTGCAGTATACTAGTCTGTTGTATGGAGTGTGCCAGGTACTGTTGCACAGTTGTCGGATGAGCACTGATATCTGGTCATGTACATGTGTAATCCCCAATAGACAGACAGATGCTATATATGGTGCCTAAGTTGTATCACTGCAGTCAAGTATAATGTGCATTATGTGTGCTATAGTCTGCTGGCAGATATTGCTGACATATTTCCCTTCTCCTTTTCAGGGACATGGTTCACCAGCGGAACCCAGTCTACTCCGCTGCAGAAGAGGAGATACACCAGAACCTGGTGCGGGATTTCGCTGTACTCTTTTCCCGCACCAGCCAGAACCAGCAGGAGAGGGCTGCACTGTGGCAAGACCTGGTCCATCGGGTAAATGACATAGGCACACATAACCGGACATATGACCAGGTACGCCATCACTGCAGTGATTTAATTAGAAATGTCCATCAGCGTCCGTCGGATATCCACAGGCAGCAGCTTGCCACAGGTGGTGGGGTGGCTAGACATCCCCCCTCACCAGACTGGAGGGACTACTCCTGAGTGTTGTGGCTCCAGCATAGCAGCAACAACAACAGCATACATGTGTAATGATGGAGGCTGTAGCTGCACAGCAGCAGGACACAGAGCGTGCAGGTAACATGCCATGTGGATAGTGACCATTCTGTACACTTTTAGATTATGCATGTGTGGGGTGTGTCCTCGATTTGTAGCTGTTATCTTGGTAATTATTGTGCATTAGTGATAACCTCATTATCTGCAGTACACCTGTGGAAGCTAACTGTTGCACTACTGAACTGTAACATGCCCACAGTATCAATGGCACAGTTGTGCCCACTGACGATAAATGTCTCTTTTCCGCAGGTCCCTCTGGTGTAACAGCAAGGCAGCCTATCCATGCTGGTGAGTGTGTAATACCATTACCTTCACTACTCTGTATACTAATAGTAATAATTGGCTGAAGCAGTAGTGCTATGTGTTTGATTGCAGGTGTGTTTGTGTCTGTGGGTTGATATCTCATATACTGAGGTGTGTGCATGTGTGCATGTGCCAATGTGTGCATGTGCCCATGTGTGCATGTGTGCATGTGCCCATGTGTGCATGTGTGCATGTGCCCATGTGCCCATGTGTGCATGTGCGCATGTGTGCATGTGCCCATGTGTGCATCAGTGGTGGCATTGTGTACACATTGTAAACTGTGTTTCCTGTCTTACTCCCACAGGATCTGGTGCTGCTCTGGTGTCATGCAGCAGGGAACCTGAATCAGCTGCTGTGGATAGTGATGATGATACCTGTGTAATGGCACAGGTAGGTGTGCCAGGGTCTGTCATTGGTCAGCCAATTGACACTACACAGCTGTCGACCCCATCAATGCGCACAGTCATCCTGCCAATACATCCTTTGTCACCAATGTCCCTAGGTGATGGACAGGATACAGTGGGCATTGACCAGGGTAATTTGGTACCAGTGGCACATGCATCCCCACACTGCAGCCATGGCCAGGGCCCTGACATGGTACCGCACAGGCAGACGTCCATGGGTTCTCGTGGGAGCATCCGTGGGCATACCGCCCCTGTCAGACATGCCCACAGAGGTCTTTCAACCCCAGCTATGTTTCGGGCTGTAATGCAGGCACAGTCATGTATGGAATGGTACACCAGACAGGGTCTGAGGGAGCTGAGAGCATGTCGCACAGCCATGAGCAACAGTATGCGTGATGTTGCGGCTGCCATCCGCAACTTCACCGAGGTCATTGACAGATGTTGGGGGGACACATTAGATCTGTTCCACAACTATATGTCCATGAGCCAGGGCAATGGTGGACGGTTGAGGCGTCGACGTGGCCGTATGCCAGCAACAGCAGCAGCTCGCAGCCGTCGCAGACGACAACAGGGCCACGGCCGCTCACATAATGCCAGCAGCAGCCCCAGCAATGCTGGGTCTGTGCTGTCATCGGACCGCCCCAGGAGACCACGTGCACATGGTGCTGGACAGTCCCAACAGGGACCTGTCTCCAGTCAAAGAACACCTGCTTCTGATGACAGTACCCAGTCTGGATTGGTACCTGATACGGTCCGTAGCACCCCTGCCAGGCACAGGTACCGTGTCCGTGGCCACAGATGTATGTCCTGGCAGGTACAGTCTGCGGCTGTCCACAAACACCTGTATATGGCAGCCATGAGGTGGGACTGTGTGCATTCATACACACATGCAAAGTGATAACACCTAGGGCTACCGCATACATGCACACACTGCATCAACATTGCCCCATCTTGTACTGCTGTCCCTCACCAACACACACATACAGACATGTCAATTGGTTGTATCAGTGGGAGACTCAGGCATACCAGGTACACACCCTGTGCATATGATGAAACTGTGCCACCTCCTGCAATCTGTAAGATCGGTGCAGGAACAGGTTAACATGGTGCTGATGCACAGGGTGACTACATAGATGCATTGTAATAGTATGATGTTGACAACAGTACAGTGTAATTATAGCATTGTGGGTATATACCAGCATGCCTGATGCAGTTACAGTATAAATGTCATTGTATTGTTTTGTACACCCATACTAATTACCACAGTGTTCTGTCTGCACATCTTTGCATACTGGTGGTGAGGCTGTGAAGGGATGGCCACCTACATAGGTAGCACAGGGGATACAACAATGTACATATTGATACTCAATGATGGCCATGTCAACTGCGAGTTGCATGCTGTCCACACACGACTCTGCAATGCAGATGTTTCAGGATGTTGATATCTGTGCAGTGCTACACAGCAGATTCAGGGCTCACAAGAGCACACTAGCACTACAAGGTCACACCTCATACCATGCATAACAGCACCAAAACACAGAACTAACTATGACAGGAGGGAGAGTGTGCATAGATGTCAAGGCTACTGTGGTGCCAGGACAGGTAGCATACATCATACTACGTCTGGAACTGCTGAGTGAGGGCTCAGTGTCTGTTATTTGACATGTGTATTATTACAGGTATGAGCACTTGGGTATCAGGCCAGTTATTCAACATTACGAAGGTACGTGGTCTATACACTTGTGGGGGTTGCGGCTGGACCCAGCCCGTCTGATCTGGGAATGTCTGGGTACTGGCTTAGAGTGCCTGCATATATGCACTGTTACATACTGGAAGTCGTACACCTTGTTTGTTGTAGCATAGTCTACATACAGGCCTGCTGACTGTAGCTTTGTTTGTATGCATGTTTGCCTGTTATGTTCCTGAAACACTGATTCCACCTGCGGTGCAGATATACAGTGCCTCTGTGGATCCCTAGTGACATCTGTGTTGCTTACTGTACTGATGTCCATGTGTCACTTGACAGAACATCACTGTTTGTCCTGTTTGCATGTAGCTTGCCTGTAACACATTGCATATGACGTAACTCACATTTGCTCAAGACAGCATTCATATATGCCAGCACTAACAATTCAGGAGCACTACACCCTCACATAGTCACCTTGAGTACCTTATTCCCCATTGGCCCTATGTGTCGTTACTTAGTATGGGAGTCACAATGCTATGGTAGCATGTGCAAAGGTCACCTGTCGATCTACTCTCAGGTCCAGTTGGTGAATCTGTGAATCTTGTGGCAATGTTACAGCTGCCTCATGTACACAGACAACCCTCTCCCCATCCCATACTTGTACAACACATATGAGAGATGCAACCACATAGCCAAACTGGGGGCTAAGCTCTGTTTACACAGCACTGGCATTCCCTGTCAGGTGGAGTGGGATACTACAGTGAATACAGTACCAGTCTCCCATAGACCTGCCACGATCACAATCCAAACACAGACACACACAGGTACATTACTGGGCTCTCAGAATAGCATCCTGCCTGAGCAGCGGACACCTGCAAAGCAGACACACAAGCAAACATTACGCCAGAGAAGAGCACATGCGACACATAGCTCACAAAGCCTGTCTGCCAAACAGTGTCAGGACATACGGCTAGACAACACACCTGGTACCTCTATTAACACGTACACGGTGGTCCTGCTCCCAGGCTGAACAAGGTGACGGTCACACTGAGCTGCCCGTCGGGCAATATGATCCACCACATAACACAAGCAAAGCTGTCACTCCAAGGCATGTAGCAGTATGACTCAGTCATTGTCTGTTCCAGTGTGTATGACCTCTGACACACCTCCCTGGACTACATGTTAGGGGACATGGAGGGGCTCTCTGAGGGTGTGGTACAGGCTGGTATGACCCTGGCTTTGGGTAGCATCTCACCCTCACCATGAATGCGGCCACAATATGTAGACAGGACCATTGGTTTCTGCACTTAACGTATCTTTCAGTGACATCCAAAGGGGATCCAATGCCTGTCAGTGTGGGATTACATGCTGGACATGCCACATTGCTTTGCTTGGGACAGCTTGCACCTGTCACCCATGGGCCGTTGTATATTGGCAGAGGCTGTTGCTACACACATACTGCCTTTGTATGCAAGGCTGACATTACATACACAGGTAGCAACGGGATGGGACACTAATAGCAATGCTACTCAACAACAGCAGTGTAAACCTCAAGATGCATGCAGTGGAAACTGTCCTTAGCATGGGGTACAGCAATATCCGTGCAGTAACAGACTCCTGGTACAAGGCTCCCAGGTGCACACCATCAGTGCCAGGTCATTCCTGATACCATGTTTGTCATCCCCTACACATGAACCAAAATAGAACAGGGGGAATGTATCCAAAGGCACCTCAGATACACACACCCCCAGGTTGGTGGCACTGCACAAAGCATCAGAGCCTCTCCATGTGCAACACACAGTGGGTTAGACTGCCTTCAGGTTCATAGCCTGGCACACACCACACTCCCATACCCAGGAAACCCACTTGGCCTTCCTGACAACACTGGGAATATGACGGTCTCTACACACACCATTATATGGTTGTACTGCAACTACCCAAACATACAGTATGAGCATTATTCTAGCTACAAGACCCTATCTGAAGGTGTCTTATCATTCATTCCCTGCATTGCTATGGAACAACTTGTTACCACTCCCACAAGTGGTGACAACATGCTGCACCTGTTCATCACCAACATGTGGACTATATGCTCCAGACCAATCATGTATCCCTCGCTGGTGGGATGACACCATCTACAACCCACACTGTATAGTCACAAACCACATGCAGCCCCTGCACAGAACACCACAGTCATACAGTTGTCTGATGCATATTCCATGTATTCACATGAGGCAGGCTTCGGACATGGGAACTCTTGCAGTTCACAGGTACATATGTGTAGGTGGCACACACATACATCATGTGTGCATTGACATTACTGATATAATGTATGCCGTGCAATATTGGGAACAACACCCCACACACATGGACAAACTGTGTGACAAAATTACACATGGCATTTGTAGGATACAAACCCCTACCTAACTATGTTAGATCACTTGTGAGAGTCGCATTAGCAGAACACACTATTTGCATTACTGGGGGGATTGCTTTCTCCTGCTGTACTTATAGTGTGCTGACATCATCAGTGTTTAGACAGTGGAATATGCAGCATGTGTTGTGTAGTACTAGTTGCCAAAAGGGACATTTCTCATACACATGGAATTGCACACACTACTCCCCCATACACAGTCACACACACACACTAGGCACTTGCAGGATTCAAACCCCTACCTAACTATGTTATGACACTAGTGAGAGACACATTAGCAGAGCGTGCTATTTGCATTACTGGGGGGGGGGATTGCTTTCTCCTGCTGTACTTATAGGGTGCTGACATCATCAGTGTTTAGACAGTGGAATATGCAGCATGTTTTGTGTAGTACTAGTTGCCAAAAGGGACATTTTTCATACACATGGACTTGCACACACTACTCCCCCATACACAGTCACACACACACTGGGCACTTGCAAGATTCAAACTCCTACCTAACTATGTTATGACACTAGTGAGAGACGCATTAGCGGAGCACGCTATTTGCATTACTGAGAGGGATTGCTTTCTCCTGCTGTACTTATAGGGTGCTGACATCATCAGTGTTTAGACAGTGGAATATGCAGCATGTGTTGTGTAGTAAAAGTTGCCGAAAGGGACATTTCTCATACACATGGACTTACACACACTACTCCCCCATACACAGTCACACACACACTGGGCACTTGCAGGATTTAAACCCCTACCTAACTATGTTATGACACTAGTGAGAGACACATTAGCAGAGCGCTCTATTTGCATTACTGGGGGGATTGCTTTCTCCTGCTGTACTTATAGGGTGCTGACATCATCAGTGTTTAGACAGTGGAATATGCAGTATGTTTTGTGTAGTAAAAGTTGCCAAAAGGGACATTTCTCCTACACATGGAATTGCACACACTACTCCCCATACACAGTCACACACACACTGGGCACTTGCAGGATTCAAATCCCTACATAACTATGTTATGACACTTGTTAGAGACACAGTAGCGGAGTGCGCTATTCACATTACTGGGTATAATTTCTGCTCCTGACATATGTATAGTGTGCTGACATCATTATGGATGAAGAGGTATGTACATCTGTTACTATCCATCAGTAAGGGGGAGAGCATATCTATGCATTAACTTTGCACAGGCACAGTGGCCTACTGTACTGTGGAGGCAGATGCCAAATACACTGTGGATAGCCTTCTGTATTCCCTAGGGACAACGGTCAGGTATTGCACTCTACGGCCATATGTTTACCTGTCAGATGCACATATCTGTTGCTCATATACTGTTTGTGTGTCTTTATTGCCATAGCCTTCCCTATCTCTATAAACAACGTGTGTACTGTGGGAGATGTTTGCATATGAGTGGGATCCAGTACTTTACTTATGTCTCTGTTGTAACTTTACTGTGTGCACTGGGCAGATGTCTGTATTGTAGGAGGTTCCTGTGTTAACACATAGAAATGCCAGATATGTGTGTGCACCTGCTGAACTGTGACATGGCCTAAGTGTGTGAGCATGCCCAGTTCACAGTTTGCATGGCTTCTTGACTGCCACATCTCATTTATCTAAGTGTGCGAGCATGCCCAGTGTGACCTTTCCTTATGTTTGGATCTGTGGACCACCACATTTCTGTTTGTGTGTGGACGCCATCTATATATCACATGTACAGTTGAGTGTTGGACATCAGGTTGTGCTCTTACTGCCCAACTGCTGTGTGTCTGAACCTAACAGGCATTATGCTGTGCCTGCAGGGTCGCCATGGGATAGTTTGCATACAGTTGTCATCATCCTTTCCTGCTGACCAAACAGTTGTATTGTTGTATAGTGTACTGGTGCAAAATTTTCACTGTGGTGGACAGTATAATCGGTTTCAGTCCTATCACTGCTTGTAATGTTTATAGTGAGCACACCAGACTGGTTGAGGGCCAGTTGTGCAGATATGACCATGTTGCATTTTGTTCAGATATGGACAGCTTAGTACATGATTGTCCGACATTGTTAATGTATTCCACAACTTGTGTGGACAGTGACAAACAATGGCCATGTGCCCTAGTCCATTTGTAATGCTAGTCAGAGAGTGTTTGTCCTTCAACACACATTTACTGGTGTTTGCCATGGCATATGTCACGGTTAGTGTGCTGTGCCTCTGTCTACCAATGACATACAGGTGATATCCAGGGTACACCTGCCATCACCCATCCAGTCATCATGATTCCTCTGGATGACAGTCACTGAGGGACTCCCTGGATATCCTGTAGTGGGAGTTTAGTCGTGAGTGGAGTGAGCTTCTGGGTTGTGGACCAATCAGTACAGCATGTTCTGTTTATGTCTGTGCTGGGGTTCAGGCCTGTCAGCTGCATAGGTCACCAGCATTCAGTGTTTACATGGTGCCAAATGTCCATTGATACCAGGTTGGTCATGGCTGTATACATCAGGCACAGTTCACCTCCAGCCAGGCAATATGGCACTATGTGGAGCTGCAGTTACTTTACTCAGGCGACACATGGCATCTGTTACAGCTCTGCAATCCTCCTGGTGGGGTATTTGTGTGGTCATTCCAGTTGCTGCAGGTGTCTGCTACGGTACATCCCTGAAGGGCCATTGTACACAATTGCGAGGCTGCTGATGGATGACTGGAGAGGCACATTGACCTACCCTAACCAAGCTGTGCTTACCTTCATGATTAGGTGGGTATATGGTATGTTTCTGTAACCACTACAGACACATGGTTGTCACATGCAGGATATGTGTCACCTTGTGTCCCCAGGTCTCTTATTGCTCCTGATGTACTTACTGGGTTAACACCTATGTGGTAATTTCTGGCCATGTACTGTGTTTCCACAGGGGTTGACTATACCCTATTCTGAATTTAGCTTGTTGACATGGCTGTGGCACCACTTGTGTGTTTCTATGTGTGCCTTTTGTAGGTTGCTTGTGTCAGCTGGAGGGTCCGATATGGTGGCCAGTTTGTCGTCCTCTGCAAACCTGTTCAGACAGAGTCCTTCCATGTTGGCCTGTACCTATGTGACATATATAGCATACAAGAGGGTTCCCAGGACCATGCCTTGTGGGATGCCAGTTGTACCTGGTTTGCAGTCTGCCATGGCTACAGCATGTCTGCCAGGTCAGTTCTGTCCTTGAGCTGGTTTGCAACCCATCTACTTGCATAGGGGTTTATAGTTAGGCTGGTGAGCTTATCTGTACCGCCAACTAGGGTATTGTATGGAAGGGTTTAGCAAGGTCCACATAGGCTGTGTGATCGACATTCCCCACATCACTGGGCTTGGTGCATGTTTCACATGAGTCAGACATGTGTATGGGTCAGGATCTGCCCTATGACAGCCACACTGGGTAGGGTCCAATGTCTGTAGGTACCCAATCTCATTATTCATGGGATCCATGATCATCCTCTACATTACTTTGCCAACCTAGATATTCGGGGTTGAGGGGTGATAGTTTGCAGTATCCACTCAGGCACCCCCTTTGTGGTGTGGGACCACTGTTGCTGTACACTGCTCTTTGGGTACATATCCTGTGGTAGGACTGATAGTGCACAGTAATGCTATTTGCTGTTCCATTTTTCTTACAGTACTTGTCGGACACAACCCAGGACACCATCTGGTACCATTGATGCTGTGTGCTGTGCTTTGTGGATGCTGGCTGTTACCTCAGCCGGGGGGCCAGCACTCTCCTGGCATAGATATTTGGCAGTTATGTGCTGGTGGGGAGTTTGCAAAGAATCTGGTAGGTAGGATGTTGGCAATGTGTGTGGGTTTGGTGTATTGTTTGTGATATTAGAGTGCTGCAGAGCATATCTGTGGATTACCACCATGGTTCCTACCATCAGGTAGGACAGCTGTGTAATAATCCTTTGTGTCCTCCACAATGTGTATCATCATAGGTTCATAGGTTCATACTAGGCTATCTGCCCTGGCCTTGTTTGAGCATGGACAGACTGTGTGTGGGTCTCAACACCCCTTGCAATGTGCATATCATGCCCATGTAGGGTTTACTTTCCTAGATGTGACACAGGGATGGGCCCCAGTGTACACCTGCTATCTCCCATGCACTTCAACGGATTTCTCTTGTTGAGTTTGTGTGGAGCTCAGCCTATCATGGACTGGGATTCTGTTCCAGAGTGTCCTGAGCCTCTGGGTTATGGATCTGTCCCTCCAGCACATCCTATTAATCTATGTGTAGAGGTTCAGATATCTCACTGTGGTGTGTCTGCTGGATTTGGGGTTTCTGCAGTGGAGCATGTCCATTCATTCTGGATTGGCCATGGCCTTGTACATCAGGCATACATCACCTCTGACTGTGCAGTATGCTTCTGAATTGGGCTGTGGTTTCTTCAGCCAGGCTGCAGATGTCCAATGTTTGGACCCTTTATCCTGTTGGTGGGGTACATTTGGGGTCTTTCTGACTGCTGCATGTGTAAGTTAAGGTACATGCGGACTGGGGCATAGTTGTCACGTATGGGCCTGATAAGGGATGGGTATGGGGGCACAGTAACCTCTGTAGCTCTACATGTGCATCCTTTCATATTAAGGTTGGCAATATAGCAGGTCTTCCTGGCCACCTTGGCAATGTGTGTGTCACATGACAGGTTACCGTCCACTTGTGTCCCTAGGTCCATGACTACTTCTTCCATACATAATGGATTGCCACCTATGTCATACTTCGTGTGTGCCTTGTTTCGTATTTGTTGGAACATTCATACTCTGACGTGTCTTCAGAAAGGCTGGCTGGGGTACCTGGGTTTGTGTGTGGGGTCTGTAGCAGGCTTCAAACAGGTGCACAGTTTGAGACAGTGCTACTCGCCCGTGGATAGTCCATGCTGCTTCTTGCTGTGGTACCAACCTGGGGGTGTGGTTATTCTTGATAATTACTGGTAGCCACACTCCTATTGTTGTGTGTTCCATGTTTTGGAGCTGTAGAGCATGGTATGAGGCATAACCTGGTAGTATTAGGGTGCTCTTCTGGGCCTTGCCCAGGTTTCTGTTACAGAACACATATTACCATTCCTCATGCTGTGTTGGGTTTGGTCTGCATGCACCTTGCAGGTTAGACTTCTGGCATTGGGTAGCATTACATCCAGGTTATTATCCCTTGTGCTACCTATGTTGGTGGGTTTGTGTTTCCAGACTTACCTATTCCAGGCACAGTGGGGGTGACAGCAGCCTTTGCCAGTATCTACACAGCCCAGTGTGCTGGGTGCGTGCCATCCCTAGCAGGTGGGGCATCATGTCTTGCTCGGCATGTCAGCCCAGGCTGTCAGCCATGTGTTCCCCCTTGCTAACAGCAATACCTCAGCCAATTATTGTACTTGATCTTGTTGTCTTTATAGTGTGGCATCATGCTTGGTGAGGGTGAGATGTTAGGTTGGGTCTTCATGTTTGCATATACTAGATGGTGTTACATTGCTTAACACATGGCAATCATGCCTCAGGTGGTGCTGCAGAGCTGCCTCTGTCGGATGCACATACTACACTCCCTGTACATGTTTGAGAGCAGGTTATGTCATTTTAGGCATCCCTGTTACTATATGAGTCAGTCAGAGAGGGGTATCATTCTCAGGGTTCCTACTGAGCCAGTGTATGTGCTATGTGTTGCCTCTTTGCCAAGGCCAGGGCATACTGGGCATGCCTCCTTTTGCCTACTGGGGCAGGCTCAGGTTGTTCCTCCTCCGAGTCACGCTCTGCCTGTGGTGGCCTTGGCAATGGTGGGGGGCTGTTTGGCCCGGCCCTATGCTGGTCCTGCTGCAGCTGTTTTCGCAGGATCTTATTACGTAGCATAGCACATACCATGACAATTTGGGTACATGTAGTTGGTGAGTACTGCAAGGCTCCACCAGATGTGTCCAGACACTGGAACCGTGACTTGAGTAGCCCAAACACACGCTCTATTACATTATGTGTTTGTGCGTGTGCCTCATTATGGCATTCCTGTTTAGGTGTGTGTGCGTTTCTGATGGGTGTCATCAGCCACGGCTCCAGTGCATAACCTGCATCCCCCACTAGGTGTCCATGTGGGATGTCCCCATTGGCAAATGTCTGGTACAGCTGCATCAAATGCCAGATGGTAGCTCCCAGGGCAGCCAGCACACACATTCATTATTATGCCCTGGGCATCACACACGACCTGGCAGTTGATGGAGGGGAAGCCCTTGCGGTTGATGTAGGCCCTACCCCGCTCACCGGCTGGTGCTTTGATGCATATGTGCGTGCAGTCTATTGCACCCACTACCTCAGGGTATTCCGCTATTTGCTGGAAGAGACGCATATTGTTGGCCAATACCTCACGGGCATTGAGGAAATATACATGATCACCGACATGTGCTGACATGGCATCCAGGAACTGGTGCAGTTCCCTGGAGGCTGATGCCTGTGATATCCCCATCATATCACCAGTTGGTCTCTGGAAGGTACCTGTTGCTAGTATTCTTAGGCCAACACATACCTTGGTTTCCACTGGGATGGGTTCCCCTCTGTTGGTTCTGTGCGTGAGGCATGGCCTGCACAGCTCGACAATTTGCTGCAGGAGGTCTCTGTCCACTCTATAGCGCTCCACTATCTCCAGCTCATGTAACCCCTGGTAGGTGACCCTGGGCCTGTACACTCTTCTCCGTCTCCTCACTGTGGGTTGTCTGGCAGCATTTCCATTGTCACCACCCTCAGCAAGTCTCCTATGTCACCTTATGACAGCTATGGCAGCCCCTAGCATGTTTGGTCTGAGTGCAGCTTTTTCAGTTTTCACTTCTACTAGCTTACTCCTGTCTTGCAGTATCTCTTGTGAGAAACATACTGCAATGCTGTTTGCAGTGTTTTAAGTGCTGGTCTGGGCTTGTATTCTGCCTGTGTAATTGCCTGCTTCTAATTGTTTTCACCTGCTACCTCTACAGGTATTCCCTGCTAGTTTCCTACTATTTCTCCTGCTTCCTTTTCCTCTCTGTTTCCTCAGGGGGGAGCAGCGCGCATACCAGCGAAAACACGCTCACAGTGGCTACCATGCATGCACACATGCTTACACGGACTAGAATCTGCTTATTCAGGTTAAAACGCATGCACACCAGCGCAAACAGGTTTACAGATCTTTAAACAGGCTCCTACATGCTTACTCTGCCTTACACGCGTGCACTCTGTATTACTCGCGCCTCCCAGCCCGCATGCACGTACAGCAAGAAACTTTGGTATTGGCCACAGTGTACACCTTCCATTTCTTGACTTTCCCATGCTTATCTGTTGACACTCCTTTTTTTCTGCTGTGTGATTGATATGTTTCACATACCACTTTGCTCCAATGAGCTTGCTTTCTTCCTGACATTCCCCCCTGTGATGTCACCTATCTCCTACTCTGTTACTCCCCCTTATCTAACTCTTACACTACACGGACTGTGCTCATTTGCTATGTGACAGTGTGATTCACTATCCTACCATTCATTTACATAGAATTGCCTACTAATGCCTAGTTACATGTCTTACACTCAGCTTCCCCCCTTAGCAACCACTAGACGGTGACCATGTTGTTTTTGGTCTGCTAGTCCCTGCATTGCAAATCCATGCATTACATAAAACCCACATTTGTGGGTTTCTAACCTTCATTTTTCAGTTTTATATAGCGCAGCTCATTTGCGCGGGGCTGCGCTGCGTTTAAACATCGCCGATCTCCGAAAAAAAAAATTATTTTTTTTCATGTTTGCATCGGTTTAACATGCCAATGGCCACATATTTGGCCATTGGCATGCTGTCTGTAACATTTGCACACTTTATTTGGAGCTGTCATGGCTCCGTTGTGTTATTTGCAGTAACGTACTCAGTTGTCAACTGAGTACATTTCTGCAACTAACACGACTCTTACACGGGCTGGTTTCAGCTTCGTGGATCGCTAATCTACCTCATTTGCATGCCTTTTGGCTGCAAGTGGGGTGATTAGCATATCCACGCCCTGCCCGTGTAAGAGTCATTTTAGCTTTCTCTTACACGGGATTTCGGGCTGTTCCTGGATCGCGATGGCTGCACGGTGTCTTACACGGCTCTTAGACTCCGTGCAAGCCATCATGAATCCTGCCCAGTGTCACCAAATATGCAAGTACTCTCAAAACTTAAAATATTTCTACACAGATCAGCCACAATGAAAGGTTTAAATATATTTAATAATACATAATAAAAGAACAAGACAATACTGGATATATATTCACAGTGACATCAGAGTTCAAAACCACAGGAGATGTATAAAATATTGCAGTACAGGCCCACACAAATAAAGAAAAACATCTAAACTAAGCTTTACTATATTCCTGACTGTATCTAAGAGAATTAGTGTCTATATTACCAGATCAAAACTTTAGTTACTCGAATACCTAAAGATTGATTTGGTATTATCGAAATCCAAAAACCGCGAATGGCTGATTTCATGTAGGGAAAGAATTCCCTTGGCCGTTGTGCAGATTATGCCCTTTTGTCCAATGTAGAGTGATCTCAGAGTTGGTATATTTAGTTGGGGGGGGGGGTAGGGTGAACCCTCCCCCCAATTTGGGTTTAAAAGTTTTATTTTTCATATGGCCAAGGGAATTCTTTCCTTGCATGATGTCAGCCATTCGTGGTTTTTGGATTTCAATATTACCAGATCGATGTTTAGTTATTCAAGTAACTAAAGTTTCGATCTGGTAATATAGACCTGAGAATTATGCTAATCCCTAGTAACTTACGATTAGAGCAAGGCAGATGTGTGGTGAAAGGGTCTTCTTGTTTTCAGGTCCAAGACAGAATATAGAATGCTCTGTCTCACTAACAGACTTCTCAAATTAATATCTAAAATATTACTGCTGGGATAGCTTGCAGAATGACATAATTTCTGGTCATCTGACTTCTCGTTCCCAGGCCAAAACTCCCATTGCTAGAAGCTGGCAGCATTTAGTAGTTACCTGTAAAAATATACAGGTGAGGGCTTTTGCTCAGATCTTTGTTAGATGCTGGAAGTCATAAGACAATTGCATTCCTTCGTGCTTCAAAAGTAGCAATTAGTTCACTCCAAAGACATTACAGAAAGCTTCCTAGTACAGACACTGTGTCTCTAGCTGCATTGAAAACTTGAGAGATAGCCTTTTATTGCTTAGCCTATAAAGTAATTTAATTTCAGATATTTCCTAAAGTTTGCTGGAGTGAGGTTAACCTTCCGGTTTCCTCGGTTGAGCATATACATTTAAACAGTTACAACAGTACGGGTACATTTCTGTTATCTTCCAGTAGGGCACACTGTGGATACATTTTAAATACTACACTCTACAAATATTTTTCAACACACACATCTGTGCAAGTAGTTTGATATATACATGACGTAGAGTTCTAATACATTTGTAACACAAGTATCTTGTATAAATCATTTCAATATTCACCAATGACATATAATTATTTATACAATTCCAGCTAGCTGTGCTGGCAGTATCTCCTTTCGTCACAAGGACACACAAGGATACTCAGTAGCAAGCCCCTCCCCCAGGCGTGCCGTGGTCAGACACTGTAATTATAATCAGTAAATATACTTTCATCATTTTACATTTTTTTAATGAAATAAGAGATTAAAAAGAATGCTTAATGTCTTGGGGGTAGGGGGCACTCCACAGGATGACCAGGCAATGGAGCTTAAGTTAAAAGTGTGTACAGCATGGATGCAGGTTGCGTATAGTTCCTTGCTGGATGTGTGTCATCCTTCACTCTTATTAACTTAGTAATTTATGATATTAGAGTTTAAAATATTTTTCTTAAACCTTCTTAAATTTTTTAGTGCTCACAAAATAAAAATAACATTTAAAAACAACTAGTATGCTTAACTGACAGTCCTAATAAGATGTCAATGAAGTCAGCATCTCCCACACCTAATAACAATTGTCAACATTCAATACACATATAGAAAAACTGAGGGCAAAAGTTAATTCACTTCTCTTCTGGGTCAGGAAAATCTCCCCCTACCTATCCCAACCAGCCAGGACAGCTAACCCAACCAGCTGGGATGGCAAAGGAGTCCTTATGGCCCAACTTGAAGATGGAATATCCACAAGAGCCACAGCTTCTAAAAAAAAACTCCTACGCTACAGCCCACAGAAAACAAAATATGTTGCTTCATCACTAACTCATCCTCTAAGAAGCACCAATGCCTCACCCTCAAAAAAGGCAAATGGTACCCAGTGCAGCACAAAGTACACCTGCCACTAGACTGTCTTTTCTTCAAACTTCTCCAGCCAACTCATTCCCACCACTAGCTGCCAATTTTTATAGTAAATACATATACCTCTAATGCTTCTCCCAACCCCCGCTCCACACTCCAGCCCCCTCAAACCAGTCTACACTGCACCAGCCACTCTTTCTCCATCCTTGCTTATAAAATATGGGAATCCCACCCAAACCCACAAAAGAAACTACAATCCCCTTTGCCCACCTTTGGAGCTGAACATAAAAAAAATTTCCACACCAAGCCACATCACATAAGGGCCTCTCAGTCTCTGGCCAAACCTTCTCTCTCTCAACTACTACCACCTTCTAACTCTCTCACTATCCCCTGCACTGACTCTCATTACCTCGTAACATTTTCCACCATGATGTAAACCTGGAATATAATCATGTGAATTGTATTCTGTCATAATTGTTGTTACATCTATTAATTGTTATTGTACAGTTTTGTTATATATTGTTACTTTCTGTTTTGACATATAGAGCTTATATCCTCTCTGCTGTCTCTTTGTGAATTATTTCATCTGGGCAGTACCTGTAAATGGTCAGCTGTGATCAGTGTACCACCCCAACAAACAAATTTATTTATTTTACCAGGATATCCGACTAGGTGAGAGCCCATTTTCAGCTGAGGCCAGGGGCAGAAAAGTTCCAGAAACATGTTGCAAAGACTTACAGTAAACACTAGATACAAATTACATACATTTTCAATAGACTATAAATACGCACATCATGAAAGCACATTAAGTCACAGTGATTTTGTTGATTACAAAGTAAATTACAGGTTGTTCATCATCCTCTTATCCTCTAAGCATAAAAATGCACTCATGGCAGGGCTAGCCACCGAGTGGTGTAAACCTTGGCTCTTGACGATTGTCACTATTGAAGTGACCCCGACTCCATATGCAAAAAATAGAACAAGGGCCTGTGGATGGATTTATATGTGCTCATACTGTTTGGTTTAGGATACATTGCAATAATTATGCTTTTTTGGGAGGTGTCAAATCCACAGGCATTTTGTGTGGATGTTGGGAAGGAAGCCAATCCTATGGTTGAGTAGTGGAAGTATATCTGATCTCAAAATCTAGGACAGTATGATATATACTTAAATCACTATGTAACAGTAGTTGCATATTTTTGGTAGGTATATGGGCTGAAAAATGAGAAATACACACCTATCAGCATGTCCACTGCCTCCAGGGGACATATTTAGGGGGTAGAAACATCTAAAGTTATTGAGACATGGGCCCAGTGAGGGCTATTTTTTGTTGCAACCTGCAAGAAGAAAAAAGAGCAGTTGGACTAATGTTGGCAAGGAGATATATCGTACATTTCATCAGAAATCATATAGAATATGCATTTGTTAAGGGATACTGGTCATGATGAACCCCTAGTGTATACTTATGCCCCCTTAGGACCTACATGCAAACTGATTTAAATCTTAAATTGGCTATTGTTTGTATTTCATAAATATGCACAGCTGCTATGAGGGACTGGAATCTCATAACTGAGGTTGGTCTACTACACTTTTTTTCCCCACTATTGCTCGGTGGCCATTAGTCCCCTCTCAAACAATCCTAACCCATTACTGCAGTGAGTGATGGCCAGAAGAGGCCATCATTTGGGTAGCCATCAGCAGTGGATCAACATTTTTTTATGCATGCCTTATATTACTCTGCACATGCTTGGGCTATATTAGATGGGAAAATGAAAGAATAACTATGAATAGAGGCATTACAGACTCTTAGCCTTGATCAGCCAGGCAAAACTTCTTTACTTAGTAATTACAGAGTATCTTACTTTTATATTTGCTAAGTGACTTAGAGGAAAAATGACAGGTATATATTACTGTTAAGGCTGTCATTTGACCTGTGACCAATTTCTCAATGAGATGAGTTCTGTGATGAACATAATCGTTAAAGCAGAGAGGGTTTCATAGTCTCCAACATAAGGAGGAGAAGGAATCATGGATTCTGGGTTAACATAGGCTGATTTCAGTCTTTTATCATGGTTGTCCCGGCTGAAAGGGTCCCTCCTTTACTACTGATTTGACGGATCTTTATCAATATAGTTTTACTGCAAACTGTCAAATTATAAGTTCCTGTTCCTAATTCAGGATACACATGCTGTAGGCATAACTTTAATGATAACAAGTTTAGATGTATAGAAGGCCTTTAAAAAAGTTGACTAGGCATTTTATTTTTATTTTTGTTTCCGATGGCCTTTAAGATCCAATCTAGAAAATCTTTATACTGACTTGTAAGCTTGGGACACATCTGTAGCTGTTTCAGCGCCTTTTGCAGTTTGCTTGAGTACCAGGCAGGGCCATCGCCTTTCACCTTATTATTCAGTTTGCACTCAGAGCCCTTAGCAATATTTATTTAAGCCTCTGTTGTACGTGGATATAAGCTTGTAAGTTTGTGACAAAGATTAAAATGATCTCTTTTGTAGGTGATATGTTAGTCTCTCAGATCCTGAGCATGACATAGTCAAATTGTTTGAAATGTCTGATTACTATAATAGTATATATGGTTTTCAGGATAAAAAGCTAAGACTAATACCCTGAGTTTAGAGTTTGTACCCAATAAAGTATAACTGTGTAAAATCTTACCATCATGATAGATGTCCTTCTCTTCACTGTTGCAGTATTCATAACATGAGGGATTTGCTGACAAGGACAGCATGACAATCCGGCCAGTATACCAAAGCGTTTTACCACCTAAGGTATGTTGTACATCACACGTATACTTCTTGTGTAAATAAGGCATAAAAGTGACTTCTGGACTTACCATCCTTAGAACTGAATGCCCCAGCCTAAAGAAAAAAAGAGGTAAAGAGTACATCCAGACGACATAAAAGTACCAGGGGGTAGGAGGGATGGACTGAATACTGCAACAGTGAAGAGAAGGACATCAGTTGTTATGGTAAGACTTTACACAATTATACTATGTCCTTCTGTTATACTGTTGCAGTATTCTTAACATGAGGGAGAGTGCCAAAGCTCAGGGAGAAACTTGGGAGGAGGAGGAGGGACTAGTGGAGCTCTAGAAAGCCACAAAGGATGGCCTTAGCAAAACCATCTCTAGCTCTGCAAATTCCATCCAAATTGTAGTATTTGGTGAAAATATGCACAGAAGTGCAGGTAGCTGCCTCAAGAATGGAATTAGTGTCCAAACCCTTAAAAAAAAACAGAAGAAGCCACAGCACAAGTGAAATGAGCCTTAACAGAAGAAGGAAATGCCTTTCCATGAGAAACACAAAATGAAATTGCTTTAGAAATTGAAGAAGAAATAGTCTGCTTGGAAACAGCCAAACCCAAACACCTGGGATGAAAACAAACAAAATGCTGACCAAAGTTCCTGATAGCCTTAGTCTTATCCAAATAAGATCTGAGTTGTCTGTTACAACCAAGATGTGCAGTACCTTCTAACTAGCAGATTGTGTAGTAGGGAAAAAACAACTAGGAAAATGAATAGACTGTGATAACTCATTCACCACCTTGGGCATAAAAGGATTAGCATGCAGGAACACCCTGCCCTTATGGAAGATACAAAAAAGGACAAGCCATAAGGAATTGAAGCTCATACGCGCGCACACACACACACACACACACACACACACACACACACACACACACACACACACACACACACACTACTCCCTTAAACACTCAGAATGGACCTGTCCTGACTCAATAATTCCATTAGCTCGTAGGTAACCTCCATTGCAGACTCTGCATTAAAGTACAGTTTTGTACCTACCATAAATGTAGATGTCCGATAGGAATGCATCTGCAGTCCTTACAGATGGGTTGTCCTGTCGTCAGGCAGCCCTTCGGTCGGCCGGATTCCAAAGTCTGGGTCTGGCTTCGGCTGGTGTCGCGCTTCACCCGACGTCATAGCTGCAGTTTTTCGGGTATAAAGGCATCAGCCAACGCCATTTTCCTCAGTGTTTCTTGCCCCAGATGCCAGGTGCCCTCTTGGATGGCTAAATTTGGATTAATGCCAATGTTTCCAAATAGTAGAGAGCAAACACATAAAATAAGCATGTATGTACATATATACAAACAAATACACCATAATAGATCCCCCCCAAGCTAGCTGAAGGATGGCAAATACCCTAGGAGTACCACAGAAGGAAGGTGGGTGGGTAATCCTGACTGCAGATGCATTCCTATCGGACATCTACATTTATGGTAGGTACAAAACTGTACTATGTCCTTCAAGGATGCATCTGCAGTCCTTACAAATGGGTAGAATACCATAGCTAAACTAGGGAGGAGGAAAAAGGAAAGATTATGGTGTAGTTAGGATCCCTTGCAAAACAGCAGTGGCAAAACCTGCTCGGGATCTAGAGTATAAAGGTAAGTTGTAATGCTTGGCAAATGTATGCACGGAGGTCCAAGTAGCAGCCTCTATAATGTCCTTGGTAGCCACTCCTCGTAAGAAAGCTGTGGTAGTGGCTGTAGCCCTTGTGGAGTGAGGCCTGATGTTCTCTGAAGTTTTCTTTCCATGGTAGGAGTAACAAAATCTAATGCAATTCCCTATCCATTTGGAGAGTGTCTGTTTTGAAATTGGTTTTCCTTCCTTTCCTGTTGCATATGCCACCAGAAGCTGGTCAGTTTTTCTATTGGACTTGGTCCTGTCCAGGTAGTAGCGTAATTGTCTATGTACATCCAAGGTATGCAACAGTCTTTCTCCCCTGTTCTGAGGGTTGGGGAAGAATGTAGGTAGGTGGATAGCCTGATTTAAAGACACTCTGGATACCACCTTAGGCATAAATGTAGGATTTGTTCTCTTGGACACTCTATCTTGATGGAAGATCAGGAAGGGTTGTACTGCCATTAATGCCTGTAGTTCAGAGACCCTTCTTGCTGAGGTGATTGCCAGCAGGAAAGCAGTCTTCCAGGATAAGTATTGTAATTCTGCTGTTGCTGCTGGTTCGAAAGGGGGAAGTGTCAATTTTTCTAGCACAAAGTTCAAGTCCCATGCTGGCAATGGTGGTTTCCTGGGAGGTTTTACATTTTAATTCCTCTCAGAAACTGCCTGAGCAGAGGATGTGAGAAGACAGGAGGATCCAAGCTGTATTCTGCTGAAATGGCTGATGCATGTATCTTGATGGAAGAATAGGACAGGCCTGTATGGAAGAGCTCTGCCAAGTACTCCAGGATGTTGGCTATGTTTACCAGTGCCACATCTTCTCCCTTTGCAGTACTCCAAATGAGATATCTTTTCCATTTTGCTGCATAATTCTTTCTTGTTGAAGGTCTACGAGCCTCAAGGATTATGTCTTTAACCCTTTGGGATAAATTTGGGTTAATTGTACTTATGTAATGTTCCAGGCAGTTAGCTGCAGAGTTTTCAGGTTTGGATGCAGGATGTTGTAGTTGTTCTGTGTTAACAGCAAAGGGGTCAGAGGTAGTGCCCATATTTGTTCCCGAGACATGCTCCTCAGCAATGGGTACCAATGTTGCCTTGGCCAGTCTGGAGCTATCAGAATGATCCTTGGACGTTCCTCTTTGATCTTCAAAAGCACCTTGTGCATCAAAGGAAGTGGTGGGAATGCGTATGCTGTCAGGTTCTTCCAACTGAAAGATAGGGAGTCCACCTTCCAAGCAAGTGGGTGGTACGTCCTTGTGCAGAATCTCTTTAGCTGGTGATTGAGTGGGGATGCAAATAAGTCTATTTGTGGTAATCCCCATTCTCTTGTGATGGCCTTGAAGATGTCCGGGTGCAGCATCCATTCGTGGGCATCCGTTGTAGTTCTGCTTAGTATGTCTGCTAGAATGTTTTCTTTTCCCGGTACAAAAATTGCTTGTAATTGAATGTTGTAGCTCAGAGCCACATCCCATAGGTCCAGTGCCAGCCGGCATAGAGGGTATGAATGTGTGCCTCCCTGTTTGTTGATGTACCACATAACTGTGGTGTTGTCTGTCCTTATCATCAACTGACCTTCTTGGAGGAATGGTCTGAATGACTGGATTGCCAATTTTACTGCCAGCATTTCTTTTAGATTTATGTGCAGGTGCAGCTGGTCTTGAGTCCATAAGCCTTGTATGCACTTGTCCAGCATGTGTGCCCCCCAACCGAGGTCTGATGCATCTGTTGTGATGGTTTGGCTTGGTTGACTGTTGCAGAAGGGCAATCCTGTGTTTGATTGACAGGCCTGAGCCCACCATAGGAACTCTTGCTTCAGGCATGGGATTATTGGAATTTTGGTTTCTAGGCTGTGCTTGTGTTGAGACCACAAATTCTTTAGGTACCACTGTAGCTTTCTCATATGCAGCCTGGCATGAGGGACCAGAATTATGCAGGATGCCATGAAGCCTAGGGCTTGCAGTACTTTCCTTGCAGTTAGATGGTTCTGCTTTGTTAATGCCAAGAAGTAGAGGTAGTTGCTCTTTCTTTTCTGCAGTTAGGAATGCCATTTGTTTTGATGTGTCCAGCTCTGCACCCAGAAAGGTTACTCTTTGGGATGGAATCAGCCTTGACTTTTTTATATTGACTGTATATCCCAGGGCTTGCAGCAGATAAATGACTCTTTGTAAGTCTTCTGTTAGCTTGCTTTTGTTGTCCGCTTGTATCAGGCAGTCGTCCAGGTAGGGGTAAATTTGGATACCCTGAAGTCTGCAATGTGCAATTACTGATGCCAGGCATTTCGTGAACACTCTGGGCGCAGTAGATAAGCCAAAGGGCAATGCTGAGAATTGATAATGCTCTGATCCTGCAAGAAATCTGAGGTATCTTCTGCAATTTGGTCGTATGGGGACGTGCAGGTATGCCTCCTTGAGATCTAGAGTTACCAGCCAAGACTCCTTGCCCAGCATGGGAAGGAGCTGCTGTAGGGTCAGCATTTTGAATTTTGGAACAATGAGGAATGTGTTTAAAGCGGACAGGTCCAGAATAGGCCGCCATTTGCTCTCTTTTCTTGGTACCAGGAAGAGTCTGGAGTAAAATACCTTTCCTTGTTCCATAGATGGTACCTTTTCCACAGCTCTCATTCTTAATAATTGAGATATTTGCTTTAGAGCTTCTGCCCTTTGAGTAGGTGGTAGGTTTGGCATTCCTCTCTTTGCTGGTAGAGTATGGAAATGGAACCTGTAACCTTGGTCTATAGTTTGTAAAATCCATTTTTCCCTTGTGATGCAATGCCAGTTGTTTGAAAATAATGTCAGCTTTCCGCCTAAGGGTGCTTCCAGTTGTTTCCTGGTAGGCGGTGCCACAGCCAAGTCACTGTGATTATGTTGTTGCAGTGGTGGTGGCTGCGTCTGTGCCTCGCTGGTTGTTACCTTGCCACTGGCGTCCCCTGTTGGCACCCCTGGATTGGTTTCTGCCTCTTGAACGCCTATTCCTGCCTCTCTGTGTCTTAGAGGAGTCCGGAAAGGACCAATTCTTGGAGGGCCAGTTCCTGCTAAACCTTGGAGGTTGAACCTGTAAGAAATCTTTCACTGTTTGTACAGATTTCGCCTTCTCTTCCATCTTTTTTAGTTCCTGCTGTGCAGGGGAACCAAATAAATTGACTTTGTCCATGGGAGCATCTAAAAGCTTTGATTTGACATGGTCAGGTAATGCCTGCTCTTTCAACCATGCATGTCTCCTGATAACTGTGCCAGTCATGGCTGATCTAAAGGAAGCCTCCAGTGCATCATAGCCACATTTTAAAGAATGGTTACTAACCTGCTGTATGTTATGTACCATTTCCTGAACATATTTCTTATCTAAAGATTCTTCAGAGGACAGCTTTTTAGTTAACTGGTCTAGCATAAACTCTTGATATTGAATCATATGAAATTGGCAATTCAAAGCCCTAGCTGACAAGGTAGCAGAGGTGTAAACTTTTTTACCCCAACGCTCTAAGGACCTGTATTCCCTTTCAGAGGGAAGGGGGCTTTTAGTAGATGCAGTTGCTACAGCTTTAGGGCCCTGGGAGATAGTCTCTGGATCTGCAAAAGGAGCCTTATATAAATGGTGATGAGTGTCCGGGACCCTGTAGAACCTATCGGGCTTAGCAGGGGCCGGAGGTAATGAATCAGGAGCAGTGCAAGCATCATTAAATGCATCATCTACAACAGAAAGAACTGGAGGTATAGCTAAAGGCCTATGTTGTGGCAAATGTAGAAAGGTTCTAAGCCTTTTTCTGGAGTCTGAGAAATCTTGGCCCTGCCACTAAAATTGTTCCCTCATAGCATGCAAGGTTTCCCCAAAGGAAAATTCCTCAGGTGGAGAGGCTGAAGGAATGGACTCTTCAGCATCAGAGTCTTCGTAAGGAGAATAAGGAGCCTCAGGAGGGTCTGTATGTTCTGAGTCATCAGAGGAATCATCTGTGGATACTGGCTCTGGGGGCTCTGCTCTAGGCCTCTTTTCAGGAGGTGGATGAGAGGTCCTGTCTGGATGAGGCTGGGATCCACGAATTAAAGAAATGAGATCCTCAGCCAAAGAAAGCATATGGGAACTGGTGCTGGGTCTGTGAGAGGGGGGCTTAACAGGCACCGTTTTTGAAGCTTTAGCTGCTTTAGCCCTGGCAAAGGCCTTAATAGACATGGCTGCAGGAGGCCTAGCAGCTCCACGTGCAGGGGTTGAAATATCCAAGGGAATAGTGTCTGATAATTCCTGAGAAACCGCAACTGCAGGTTGGATTTCAGAAGCCGATTCCACCAGGTTAGAAGAAGCCTCGGTAGAAGGCATGTTTTCGGCTGGGGAAAGAACCGCTTGCTCGGTTTCAGCCGAAACCGAGACACTAGTGGTTGGCTTAACCGCGGTTTCGGCCGAAACCGCGGACCGCGAGTGTCGGTCCTTTTCCCTGCGTTTCTTGGTTATTTGTGAAGTCGGAGGATTCGACGGCATGATATAAGCAAAATCAGAGCTGAAAAACTGTTCTGCAAACTCCGACCGGCGTCTAAGCGTCTGTCGGTTAAAAGAAGCACAGGCTAGACAAGCTGCTACGTCGTGGTCTGGGCCTAAACAAGGTAAGCAGTAAGAGTGGAAATCTTTATGAGGTATTTGTTTCCCACAAGTTAAACAGTTATTCACTTTTTCTGACATCGGCTGAGGCAAGAAAGAGTCCCCAACGGGGTACTTAGCTTTTTAGAAGTCTTCGAAGTAGTATTCGGTAGTAGTAATCTCTGGTTCTGACCGACCGGCACTTGCGAACAGCTTCTGCTTCGGGCGCCACGCGGCAAGAAAGACTGAGGAAAATGGCGTCGGCTGATGCCTTTATACCCGAAAAACTGCAGCTATGACGTCGGGTGAAGCGCGACACCAGCCGAAGCCAGACCCAGACTTTGGAATCCGGCCGACCGAAGGGCTGCCTGACGACAGGACAACCCATTTGTAAGGACTGCAGATGCATCCTTGAAGGACATCAGACCTGTAGCTCGCAACCTTCATTCCCTTCCAGACATCATAATCTTTTCGGTGCACTGGTAATGTACGCAATCACTGCAATGAGCTAGCTAAACTCCAACAGGCTGTTTCACGGAGCTGACATCATTGTGCACGTGCTGACATCAGCTCAAAATACCCCAAAATAAAAAATTTAAATAAAACGCCAGGAAATTCCAAAATTAAGGAGTGCCACTCGGGAATTGTAGCACCCTATTATTTGTACCCCAAAACTCAGTAATTTGGGACAGTTGGGAGGTATGCGCATGTCTGGCTGAAGTAAGGGCTAACAATAAAACAGTCTTCCAAGAACAGTGTTGCAAAGAAGCTGAAGCCACAGGCTCAAAAGGAGCCAGAGTCAATTTTTCCAAAAGAAAATTAAGATTCTAAGGAGGAACTGGTTTCCTGGGAGGTCTGATGTGAAGGACATCATTTAGAAATTGTTTTGCATCAAACTTAGAACCTGAAGGAGGAGATAAAGGCAAATAAGCAAAGCAGAGATAGCTGATAGGTGGGATTTAAAAGAAGAATAAGCCAACCCAGCATTGAGCAATTAACACAAGTTAGAAAGAACCACAGGAACATCCACTGAGAGTAGGTCCAAGTTACGTGAGACACCAGACAGAAAATATCTTCCATTTGAATATGTAGGATTCTCTAGTATTGAGTTTCCTGGTCTCCTGCAGAACCCTAAGCACATCCTCAGGAAAAAGGTGTCTACAAGGAGTCAGAATCCCATCACCCACAGAGTCAGTTGAAGAGCGTACAGGTGGGGATGGATTAAGGATCCTTTGTTTTGTGTGAGTAGGTCCACCTGCGAGGTAACTTGTGATGACTGCCTTTGCTAAATTCAGAAGAAGAGGGAACCAATGCTGTCTTGGCCAAAAGGGAGTCACCAGCAAGATTTTGTGTTTGTCCTGTTGAATCTCAAACAGAACTTTTGGAATGAGAGGAAGTGGGGGATGCATAAAGAAACATCCCCTTCCAAGAAAATGAGAGGGCATCCACCTTCCAAACCAGGGGATCTGGGATGCTGGCACAAAATTGACAAAGTTATCTGTTCAGAGGGGAGGCAAACAGATCTATTTGAGGAGTACCCCACTTGTGGACAATGTCCAGAAACACATCCCTGTGAAGCATCCATTTGAGGACTGAGTGAGGGACCTGCTCAGTGTCTGCCACAAAGTTTTGACCTGAGGAAATACAAACTGCCTGAAGAGTCACATGATACTATACCACAAGCTCACATACCATGAATACAAGCCTGCAAAGAAGGTAAGATTTTGTTCCCCCTGTTTGTTCACATACCACAGGACTATGGTGTTATCTGTAAACACTTTGAGACCCTGGGGAGAAGAAAGGATGGAAGGCCTGAAGAACCAGCAGGAGTGTTCTCATATCTTTGACACTGATGTGCTTCTTCTGCTGAACAGGAGACCAAACCCCCTGCACTTTCATTGCACCAAAGGCCACTCCCCAACCTACATCTGAGGCGTCTGTGAACAGTTCTTGAGATGGAAGAGGTGGATGGAAGGGAAAGCGTGGGTTCAGAGACAACTGCTGAATCCACCAATGAAGTTCCCTCTTTAGACAGGGAAGAAGAGGAACTGTAAAGTCTAGGGGATGCACATGTTTTTGGCAGACTAATTTCAGGAACCACTGAAATTCCCTCTTGTGGAGTTTGGCTAGAAGTAACATAGAGATGGTGGATGCCATAAATCCCATAAGTCTCAGAAATTCTCTTGACTGTGATAGAGATTAGAGGAAGGAGTTTGAAAGAAGGAAATGAGAGTCAAGGCCTTTGGCGGAGGCAGAGATGCCAGTAAAGGCACTGTCTGAATCCTGCACCCTAGGAAAATATTATCTTGAGAAGGGGTTAGAGGACTTTTTGAAATTTACAGAGAACCCCAGACTTTGCAAAAGAGTAATGGCAAAGTGAAGATTTTGCTGTAAGGTCTTTGGACAGGATGCTTGAAAGAGGATATCATACAGGTAAGGAAAAACTTGGATCCGTTGAAGCCTGCAGAAAGCAATCACAGGAGCTAGGCATTTGGTGAATACCCTTGGGGCAGTATAGAAGCCAAAGGGCAAGCAGAGAACTGAAAATGCCAGGACGCAACAGAGAACTGTAAACATTTCCTGAAAAGGTGATGAATAAGTATGTGAAGACAGGTATCCTTGATATCCAGAGAAGCCATGAAAAGTAAAGGAAACAAGGTCTGAAGAGACAACATGCGAAAGAAAGGAATTTTCAGAAAGGTTATTTAGGTATGAAAGCTCCAGAATGGGTCTCCAAGGACCCTCCTTTCTGGGCAAAATATTTTTGGATAAAACCACTTTCCCTTTTGATCCTGTGGAACCTCTCATATAGTCTCCTTATATAACAGTTCTTGAAGTACCTCTAGGACTAAATGTAACTGTTCCTGGGGTGGCTGAGGAATGCCTATGAAGGGAGGAAGGGATTTCCAAACCATGAAATACTCTTGCTGAATTATGGAAAGAACCCATGCATTTTGTGTTATGTTGGTCCAAAGTGGAAGAGACAAAGAAAGACAAAGGGAAAGTGGAATATGCCTGTACAAAATGTGATAGATACTACCCAGCTTGTCAGGAAAGGGCTGCTCCTGACCAGAAGAAACCTGAGTAGTCTTAGGTGGAGGTAGCCCTCCTCCTACTTGCACAGGTGAACCCAAAGGATGTTAAAAGTCCTGTAACTCCTTGCCTTTCTCCTGCAAGGACTTGAACAAATCATCATTATCATCAGCAGAACCAAACAAACCATCATTATCCAGGGGAGCATCCATCAACTTAGCTTTTATGTCATCTAGCAGGGGTTGACGCCTTAGCCAGGAATACCTCCTCAATACATATCCTGAAGCAGCAGCCATACATGAAGCATCTACTGCATCATACCTGCACTTGATAGAATGGCAAACAACCTGAGGAAGCCCTAGCAAAGACAAAGCTAAAATTTCCTGAGAATCTGGAAGGTCATAAATAGCTTCAGTAGCCTGGAAAAGGACAGCCAAATCATATCTAGTCATATGAGTTTTCTAATTAATAGCACAAAAGGTAAGTGTGGCAGAAATATAGACCTTTCCCAGTCTTTCCATAGTCCTGCCTTCTTTATCTGAAGGAAGAAGTTTAGTGGTGGGAAGTAATTTAGAAGGATTATCTGGTCACAGAAACCACTGAAGAGTCAACAGATGGACACTTGTGAAGAAATTTGCAATCTTCAGCCAGCTTGTAAAAACAGTCAGGCTTCTTAAGAGAAGGGGGGCTGAGAATCTGGAATGTGAGAAGCAGAAGAGAAAGCATCCAGTAAAGCAGGCAAAACTGGAGGAACAGCAGATGGTGAAGGAGACTCGATTTGTAGGCGCTAATAATATATCTTTTGTGCATCAGAAACTTGGAAGCAATACCACTTGTATTACTCCCTCATCTTAGCAATTGTATCCCCAAAAGTAATCTCCTCAATAGGGGATTCTGGACTAGTAGATTCCTCTTCAGGAGATGCATACTCTAGAGGGGAAGGAATCTGGGTGAAGTAGATTGATCCCTCATCCGAAGAAACCTCATCAGATGAATCCTGGTCCCCAACTTTTTTTTAGAGGGGAAGATGTCCAAGGAAGGGGCAGGGACAGACACAAACCAAGGAGGCTTCAAAGCCATAAGGGCATTAAATAAGCCCAGGGTAAAATTCTGCCACTAGCTTTAAGGATCGCTGGGTGAAGAAACATGCTTTATTTTTACATGGATGTATGCCTTATGAAACATGGAAGGACCCAACATCAGCCTACACTCAGTAATAACCTTTGGAATTTTCTCCCTCACCAGAATTTGTGGACCCCCCCCCAGGCCTTTCTGTAATAATAAGTCTTGGTTTCCCTGACTATCTGAAATAGATGTCTGCAATGCCTCTGAGGACATGTTTGTTGTCGGATACACGGAGGCCTCTGAAACAGCTCCAGCCAATGAATCTGACGCCAGAACTGGCAGAACTCTGGGCTTTCATCAGCCTTAAAAGAAATGTCTGATGTAGGAGACACAGTGGAAGAGTTCAACCTTGGTTTTTTGGCCTTTCTCTTTAGTGAAGACTCAACATCAGGCCTAGAATTTCCCTCCATAGTGTCTTTAACTAAAAGTGCAAGATGCTGATTTTCCCTGTAAATAGCAAGAGAGGAATGATGACTTCATAAAGTCTTAGGCAAAAAATCCTGATAAATACTGCAAGTTTTGTGATCGTGAGTAGGCCCTAAGCAAAACAAGCACTACTCGTGACTATCGTTATGTGGAATTTGTCTTGCACATTGACATTTGCCTTTTCTGGATAACATGTAAAAACCCCACAGCAAAAAGCAGCAGTAAATAAGAAAACCCCAAAGGGACACTTATCTGAATGGTTTGATATATCAGAAAACAACTCGGGTGAACAGACCAACGATTGAAGACAGCATTTGGACTAGCAGCAGAGAAGTTCTGAGGATGGTACATCTGGACATTGTCTATATGCCTTATGTATGCAAGGAGCACATGTGTGAAGTACAGCATACCTTACGTTATAAAAGGCTTTGGTATACTGGCTGGACACTGGGCTGCCCCTGGTGGGGAATCTCTCAAGTTAGGAATACTGCAACAGTAGAATAGAAGGACATCTGTTTGTCTTGTAGGTTTCCATATCTGTGGGGTAATGAATCAGTTAAATGTCCTGCAGTACTACTGGCTCCATCTGTTTTGGAAACAATTAGTCACATATTCAAAGGTATTAATGAAAACTTAAGAGATGCATAGCTAGATGGAGAGTTTCCTCATAGATTTGTCTCAAAAAGCTCTGGTTATTCAGATATTCATTCTGCCATTGACTTCATATTTTTTTCAAGCAACGCTGAGTTCTACTTTGTCTTTAACTGACAGAAGAAAAAGCCAGAAGTTGAACTGCACAAAATTCCACTATTTGTAGAACAGGGATGACTGGATTTACCTAATTCTGACCTTTATTTTAGGGCCACACAATTAAGATGATCTTTAAATCTCTAGTTATGAGACCAAGTGGAAGATCCTGTTGCTGGCTGGAGATCACTGAATATTTCAGCATCATTTACTTAGTTTGTACACTAGAAAATGACTCCTATTGTGATACCAACTGTGCAAATAACAGGTGAAAACTGGCAGAGGTAGGCAGGCCTATTAAACTGGATGGAAGAGCTTTGTTCTTCTGGCTATTGTGAAGATCATTATTATTGACAATTCATTCTGATTAAAGTGGTTTCCTCCCTTAAATGTTTGGGAAACTAATGGAGGCCAGCTGATCCATGATTAATGATTGCACCACTAATACTGTATGTCACACTGAAATGTGCAACCACCAAACTGCAAGCTACTTTAAAAGCAGTGAATTTGAAAACTATTGTACTAATAAAAAAGCAATTTTTGCATAGGGGACTTTGTCTCCCCTCAAACCTCCTTGACACCCCTGCTATTACATATACTAAATTCAAGGTCAATGTATCTTGGAGGTCTTGGGCTCCCGGTTCCCCATACCCTTTTTATTAACATATATTAAATTCATGATCAATGGACGATGGAGTGAGGGGAATTCTCAGATACAGGAAGCTCTGCAGATAGAGCAACACACCAAAGAGAAAACTGCACACACCTTGAGAGACCTGCTACATCTCCAGCACAAAATTCTTAGTACGCTTTGCCTTTTACCACAGTATTAGTGGCATACTGTGGTAAACTTTGCCTTTTACCACAGTATGCCACTAATACAATACATTTTTAGATATCTTTAGATACAGATGCCAGCACAAATATTTTTATACCCAAAAGTAAACAGAACTATAGCATTTCCAAGGCACCACTCCAACTGTTCTGGAATAAGGACAGCATAAACTTTGGGGAATGTAGCGGTCTGGAGACATTTGAGAGCTACAGGTCTGGATACTTTACAAAGGACTTACTTGCCCAATTTTTGATAAATTATAGTCCCAGGTAATTATGACCACTGCATTGTTCCTGCTGAGATTTTGAAAGTGGGACACTTAACAGAAACATGGCTTAGCACTTCTTGCCCTCTTGATATTAGTGGCTAAAGAGATGGTAACCAGAAGATGAATATGTCAGAACCATCCTGAGTTAAATATGAAAAACATGATGACAAGGATCTAGGAAAACTCAACAGTAACAGGTAAGAAAAACAAGCAGCAGTATCTTAACAAATGGGCATATTAGCTGATGTGCTGATAGTTCTAATGATCTTGTGGACTTCGTATTCCTTGTCTTCTTTTTGAATGTAGTCTGGTCTTGTTTGGGATGCAGATATGATTGGGTATAGATTAGCATGCTTTATAGAAACAGCTGGTTCCTACCCTTGGCTCTATGTTGCTTCACAGGGATGCAGTGCAAGATGCATGCTTATTTTTTGCAGTTGTAGAGTACCTGAGTAACATGCTTAATGATGATGACACTGATTTTTCTGTCTGTAAATACAGAGCCATATATTACATTGTAATTTAATTGGAACCTTAAGAGGCGCTTTCACTAATTTTATAACCATCCTAAATAATTACAAGGACATTGGCCAATCTTGATATTATTGTTGATTATGATTTATCTCATTTTGTATGGGTGAAGTGTACATGCATAGTATGAGTATTAAGAAAAATCTGCTTGATGTGTAGACCCTGAAGTTCACCTCTTGGAGACCAAATTACATGTACTCTTCTTGACTGGCTGACATAGGTTTTGCAGCCTGTTCCAGTGGAAGAACCACTTGATTTATGACCAGATAAATTCACAGAACACTTTCTGCAATCTGGCAAGTCACCCATGGACTCCAGATGATGGGTCAGTGCAATGGTTAACCATCAGCTACTCATAAATATACTTAAAACTCTCTCACTAGACTCACTGGCCATACAATGGTTCCAATCCTACTTAAACAATAGACAGCAGGCTGTACTATGGAATAATAAATTATCCGCCCACCTTACCATTGCCCTTGGTGTCCCTCAAGGCTCTATATTAGGTCCTCTCCTATTTTTTATTTTTATTAATGACCTACACTCTGTAATTCCACACGCTACCTGTGTACAATATGCAGACAATTCCACATTAGTATGCTCAGCCACTTCTCCATCTGATCTACAGACTCTAACACAAAAGGTGTTCAATACAGCTGAAAAATGGCTTCTACACCGTTGCCTCATCTTGAACCCCAAAAAAAACAAAACTCTTACCATTCACTCCAACTCGTAGGGCCCCCCACTTAACTTCACTGTTATATCAAACAATGGTACTATCATATCTCCTGATCCCACTACCAAACTACTAGGTGTCTTAATTGATAACAACCTTAACTTCGATGCTCATATTAACAATACAATAAAACCAGTCAACAAAAAACTCGGCTCCCTTTACAGGATAAAACCCTTCCTGACTCCATTAGCTAGGACTACTATCACCCGCACCCATTTTACTCTCCTCTATGCCTCCCCTATTTTTACTAACTTGTGTAAAACTAACCTTAACAAGCTAGTGATCTCCTATAACATATTGCCAGATTTGCCACTGGCTCTGCTTTCAGAACCCATCACTGTCATACTCTAGAACAACTAGGTTGGCTAGAGTTACCAAACCAACTACTATATAACCAAATAACAGTTGCACACAAGATCCTGTATCAACCCACTAATATCCCAATACTTTACTAACCTTGTCACCCCCCTACAATAATCTTCAGACCCTATGCTCTTAAAACAAACTACTTGTACAACTAAGCAAAACCAACAATATGACTGGTGACTCCTTGTTCTCTAACACTGTGGGTAAAACCTGGAACTCACTCCCTAGTTACCTGACCTTGCTTTCCTCAATATCACTTTTTAAAAGCAAACTGAAACTATTCCTCAAAACACATTGGTTATGCCCTTGTGCTAACCCTGACTAACCAAGTAGGTGCCTCTCTGTTAACCTTTAAAGAAAGTGTGTTTTCATATATTAACCTCTTGTCATTCCTAACATCTTCATGTACTATTCCTTAAATCATCATATATTAACCTTACCTCATTTCTTACATGTTCCTGTATTATTCCCTAATCATTACATGCATAAAGAATTTTAATCCAGCAATGTAAAGTAATGTAAACAGTTGTTAAATGATGTACCTCGATTTTGAAAATCTGTCATGTAAAATAACTATTATTTGTGTTCATTGGAGCTTTTCTCCCTGGGCCTCTGCTGAAAATGGACATATATCCAGTCAGACCAGCCCTGTCAACAAATGTAAAATAAATAAATAAAATAACCTTATGATGCGAGCTGACAACACAGCTCTTCTGAGTCTAATGCCCTCGCTTGAACCTGAGGAATGGTTTATGCTTGGGTTCAAGCTAATTGACAGTAAGTTCATCACACTAATGATCCAGACAGCCAGCTGGGCTAACATCAAGGAGGGTTAGGTCTAGATTTGCTGAGAGTTATCCTGTGTTGAAGTTTCAACATAAGCCTAGGTTGTAAGGATAACCCTGTCATCAGTCTCCATATGACCAACTCTTTTTGAGTGTTGCCTCTATCACGATGTAGGCCAACAATTTCTGCCTCTTAAAGGTCAAACAGCCAGGCTAAACCTTAAGCAACCAGAATGAAACTATGGCACTTGCACATCATCAGCATCACAGTCTTCCTGATGAAGATCTTGCTGCAACATAACACACACACACATTTATTTAGATATTCACTCATAAATACAGCACTTTACCAATGGCAACATCAAGATCCATACTATGAGACTGGAATAAACTGACAGGCTCATGGGCTGACCATGGTTACCCACTCAGCTGGCTACATGATGGTGTGCATTGGCAGAGGTGTGCTGGCAACCCCAAGTGTGAGATTTTGACTGGTATAAAAGAAACATGCAAACAGGGGACCCCCCCCCCCACAGCAAGGAGTGCCTTCAACATTAAACAGATAGTTACTGTACTACCATATGACATACTGCTAACCTTTTGGCTAATAATGGTTTATGCAGACTAGGTCCTGCACCTGTGTAACTTTCCAATATGTCTGTATAGTTTATTGTACTTACAAGACACAATTACCGTCTGCATTTCTGATTTACAGCAATGTAACAATAATTCAAAGACTGTCTATGGCTGCTTAATGTAAATTCTGACTTTTATGTGCATTTCATCTTAACTATTTCCTCAAAAAGAGCTACTAGATTATGGGTGCTATCTGGGAAATGCATGCACTTAATATACTCCTTGGTTCCTAACTCCTGAAATACCTTCTGAACATGTTCATTCAAGCCTTATGATCTTCTGTCACATGTCAGACAATTTTGCATGCATTTTTCTGTACTCATACTCAAGTCAATCTGATACCCACCTGGCAAAATTGCTCTTCCCATTACACCCCCATGGCCTATCTAGTCTCACATTGTCAAGGGAGACTTGTCTGGATATGCATTCTCATACAGTGGACTTTTTTACTTAAAACCAAATCCCTACTTCACTGGGAATTACTAAGCTGTGGTCTTGGCTGAACAATCTACAATAAACTTATTTCTGAGCCTGCAATAACTGTAATATGCCTGCACTAGACTCAAGTGAGCCAGCTGCCACAACACTCACTACAAAGTGGACAATGTATTAGACTCAAGAAGCCACATTGTCATTTGTCACCTCACCTCTGCATCAATCATTACAGACATTGAAAAATGGTTACAAATTGCTGACATGAGATCACACAGCAGGAGCATTCCTGGACGTGCCTGCCATTGCTATGTGATGAGACATCCTCAACGTTCTCTAGATGTTTGTGTGTGGACATCACATGAAAACACTGCAATAACAACAGGTCCAAATGAGAGGTGCATTGTGTGTTAGTTGTTCAGAAACCCTATGCGATTTCAGTTTATATCTGGTGAGTGGCTGAATTGTGTGACAGATCACACATAACTGTTGAAGAAGGTAGGACAACGGCACCAACTTGAGAGACATGGAGACAGTTGACAAGACACTCTGACCCCATGTAGAAAATGGGAAAGGGGGGTTGATGATGATGATCTGTGAGAGATAGCTTTTAAGAAACTGAGAGTATTGCTTTTATTTTGTCTTGATTCACGGATGTTCCTCATGTGATTCTCCCTTTATGTTGCAACATACTGTTCCGGTATGATGACAGTGTCCTTGAGCAAAGCCTCTCTACAGAAATCAGTACAGTCTTGTTCCATATGGACAATGTGCAGCAGTTTGATAAGTGTTAAACTGGGTGTTCAAAGATGGACTCCCAGCATCCTGTGCCTGCTTTGACCTAGTTTCACATCCTTGGCATTTCCAGGGTGCTCAGCTCATGCAAAGTCCACAAATAATGTGGTTTGGATGGTGCACTCCTTTTCAGCCAGTCCTCCTGCTCAGGATTTGTAGTTTTTACTTCTTGCCCTTACATATTGCATAACCCTGCAATTGATAACATCCATTGCAGTCAGGCAACACCCTGCATATTTCATCAAATTTGTGTTGATACTGTCTGGTGGACAAAAAGTCAACCCAATGAACATCCTCACATTGATGGAAACATGTCAGTAAAATACATGGAACACATATTTCTGTTGAAAGAGGCACCATACATTCTGCTGGTAATGAAACAGCCTTTCTTTGAAGGTAGCTTTCAGAAAAAATCTTTCAGGCAGGTCAGATGGTTGCCTATCTGAAATCACTCAACATGCAGGTGGGTGCAAATGTCAGACCATGACTTGCAGCTGCAGACTTAACCATATCTGACATGGCTGTAAATTATGCCTCTATTTTTCTGGTGATCCAATAGTAGCCATCTGTGTGTATGTGCATGTGTGCAATGTCATTTTTTCCCCACTGTACCATTTGGTTCAGGTAGTGCGTAAAGTTGAAGGCAGATCTCAGCTTTTGTGTAAAATATACCATCCTCAAGAATGAGCTGCAATCTGCTTATGCCATTCAGTTTTTGTCTGGTTATCATCATGGTGATGGCACCAGCCCCTTTAGTGTTGTCTACTTGCATTATGAATGTACCAGTTTCCACGTGAGTAAGTGATTCCTTGTGATGTCTGACTGTGCTTGGTGCATTCTTTAGGGAACCATGGACTTGTGCCAAGCTTTGCTTAAAGTATTTGAAGAAGGATCTGCTTGACATTTCTAGAACTACATGTTTATCTGTTGTGCTCAGGAGATGCTGAATAACCTGACTACAGGAGACTCCTGTCTGGGTTCACCACTATTTCATTTAATTTATCTTCCTTTCTCTGCTATGTGCACATGGGCAGTTGATGAGTAATTCCTTCTCACAGAAGGATATTCTGGAGAATGGCATAGCCAAATGAAACCCAGGACCTAGACTGCCGATGCAGCTTGTAAAGGGAAACAAAGGTATGAACAGTAGAACAAGTAGGAGTAATACAAATCTTGGTGCAATGTAAATAAAATCACAACTGGTGATGAACATCCAACAAATGCAACATATATTCTCCTTTGTTTGAAAAATTAGGAAAGAAAACAAGCAAATAATTGCCCAATTACGAGGAGACACTGAGGGCATCTTAGGAAGAAAGTTAGGACTGGTGTGTAGTGAAACTCTATCCTTAAAAAAAATCAGACACAGGGACTTGCATGACAAAGCCTTTAGTTCTGAAATTCTTTTGGCTGAGGTAAATCCCACCAGGGAAATTATTTTCTACATAAAGAAATTTGAGAGCTACTGAAACTGCAGTTTCAAAAGGGGACTCACTTAGGGCCTGAAGTAAAATAGTAACTTCCCAAGGGGAAACAAGGTATTTTAAAGGTGGTCTAAGAAAAGCCCCCATACAAAAGACTTAGATATTTTCAACTTAGCAATACAGACATCTTCAAAGAAGCAACAAAAGTGTAACACTTTACCACATGAAAATTAGAAATAGCTGTCAGTTCGACCTTAATAACAACACATGGACCTTCACGAAACAGATTCGACAAATAAACTGAAATAGAAGATATCAGAGCTGAGAAAGGGTCTAGACCCTGTGAGAAAGCCAAAAGGGAGAGATGAGGATCACTTTCACCTTGCACCAAATTGGTTTCTGAAGAAACTTTGATACAAAGGGAAACAGCCCGGGAGCCAAGTGTGGGTCAGAACATCCCTAGGTGACTCTCCCTCCTGAGGGATCAGGGCAAAAAAGCTGTTGCATTTGCTGTTGAAGGAGGACGCAAAAACATCACAGCCAGGCTGTCCTCAATGGTTGACTACTCATGAGGCAAAAGAATGGACCTGCTCTGTTTGTCTGCTAACACACTGGATTTCCCCCAGGATATGTGCTGCCACAAGAAAACATTGGGAAGACATCATTCATTGCCGCACCCCAATGACTTCACAAAACAAAGATTATGACGGAGTTCCCCCTTGTCTGTTAATGTATCAGACTATCAACATATTGTCCAGCTGAATCGCAATCACACCCATGGAGGGAGGGAGTCCTGCAAAACCTGCAAGGCAGGGAAGACTGCCCTCATCTCCAGCATACTGATGTGAAGCTTGGCCTCTATAATGTCCATGTTCCTTGAACTGCCTTCCCTTTGAAATGCCCTCCCCATCTCAGGAGGGAAGTGCCTGTGGTAACCAGACAGCGCAGTGGTGCAGTGGTAGCATTGTTGCCTCACAGCAAGAAGTTCTCCGGTTCGATTCTTGGCTGGAGTGCCTTCTTTGTGAAGTCTGCATGTTCTCCCTGTGTTGGTGTGGGTTTTCACCGGGTACTCCAGTTTCCTCCTAATTTACAAAGACATGCATCTGGAGCGTTTCTCTCGGGGCCTCTATTGAAAATTGGCTTTTTTGCAAGTCAGACTTTACTGGTAAACAAACGTTAAATAAATAAAATAAAATAAAACCATGATCATGGAGGATGGAAAAAATGAAGGTATGACCTAGAAGAAGTAGAAGGGAAGTTCACTACCAAAGAATATGCTATCTGCAAATCCTCATTAGACTGATTGGAAATTGCACTGCTTGATACAGAATGGACCACTGAACTGAAATAGTCCACTACAGCACCACCTTGTAAAAATGGCATGAGGTAAGAGAGTTATTGAAGCTAGTTAACCCAGGAAGTGAAGATCGGACTTTGCTGGGGATTTTGAATAAGACAGAACTTTGCTTGGCTATTGGCACAGGAAAGGACTCTAGAATATGAGTCTGGCAATTTGAGAAGTGATATTCAGGTAACATCCTGTGAAATCCATCATCTGGACCAGAGTCAGCTGTGATTTCTCCATGTTGATCATGATTCCAAACTGGGAGCATGACTAGAGCAAGACGTAGAGCCTTTGTGGAAATGGTTATGAGCCAGCAAGTTTGGCAACACCCAGACACTATGCAGCTTGAGATGTGTTCCAACCACTGCCATGCATATGATGAGCACTATGGGGTTGCTGTGAGCCCAAAGGAAAATGCCATGAACTGAAAATGACTGGCTCCTGCTAAAAGTGGAGGAAATTCCGGGGCTGCCTATCTACCTTGATGTGGAAGGAAGTATCCTGCAGATTAAGCTAGTACATCCAGTTTTCCTTCTTCAACAGAGGCAAAATGGACTGAACCATGAAACTATGGAATTTTGTCTGCCTTATCAATTGGTTTAGATGACTTGAAGTCCAGAATGGGCCTGAGTCTCTGTTTTTCTTCAGAACAAAAAAAATCTCATGTAGACTTTCGACCCTTGTTGGTCTAGTGGGGCCTCCTGGACGACTCACTTCTTTAGAAGCTTTAAGATTTCCAAGGCTGTTGCTTTCTGTTGATTAGGTGGAACATTGTGAAGCTTTGGTTGCTTGTTTTGAAGTTGAGAAACAAACAGAATAATGTTCCTGTTAGGATTTTCTGCATCCACAAATCTTATGAAATACCTAACCAGGCTTGGCGGTGCATAGATAAGCACCCCCAACTGCCTCCACAATGCTGCAGCAAGGCAACTTTTCAGGAACTCTGAAAGAGTTTGTCAGCAAGTGGGTTTTAAACAAAAGTTATGTACTCATCATAACATTCCATCTATGTTGTCCATTATCATTCTTCCTCAACTGTCAGTTTCAGGTTTGCCTCTCGGATCAGACTCGGCCACTTTTTACAGGTTGTGGAACACTGAAGCTCTCGAGTTCCTATCTTACCCATAATGCACTAAGTCCCCTACCATACCTCAGATCTTGTTTGCTGACCTTTTAGACAATATAATAAATAAATTCCAGCATCTGGAGCTTAAAGGAACATTGGATTACTCTAGCATCATCTTCTAATCCTTCCAGAAGTTAAATTGATAGTCGGTTGGAGGGAAGGAAGTTAAGGAAAAATGAAAATGGACAACACGGAACATTATAGGTAGGTACTAGGCTATCGGCCCTGGGGCCCATACAAGCCCAGCCAAAAAGGTACCCTGGCTTTTGCCACCCAAGAAAATTATTTTCCTGTGCCACTGTCGAGCAGAGCCACAGAGGTGATCCCCAGGGTGAATTTCCTATTTCCCATCCAATCATCAAGATTTTTCTTGAAGAGTACTAATGAGGAGCTTTGTTTGCTATATGAGTACATCACCATCATCCGCCCCCTTTTTCCCATTTTCTATATGGAATTGGGCTATTGTATTAACTGTCGCCATCTCTCTTTATTCAGTGCTACACTCCTGCCTTCTTCAACACTCATGCCTGACAGTCTCAGATCTTCTTTCACACAATCCATCCACCTTTTTTGCTGGACATCCTCACTTCCTCTTACCTTCTTCCTATCTGTCCCAAATCTTCTTCACCAGATTTTCTGCTTTTCTGTACATGTGTCCGAACCACTGTAATCTGTTCTCTTTGATCTTTTCTGCAATTGGAGTTACTTTGGCTTCTGCTTTTACATCCTCATTTCAACATCTGTCCCACATTGTGCATCCTACCACCCTTCTCAGGCACTTAATTTCCATCATTTCTGGCTTCTTCATCTGCTCCGACTTTACTGTTCAGGTTTCTGTACCATACAGTAGCACTGGTCACACCACTGTCTTGTACACCTTACTTTTCAGCTTCTTTGGCATTCTTCTGTCATAGACTATACTTGAAACTCTATGCCAGTTGGCTGCAGCCTCTCTGATTCTAGCTTTGACCTCTTCATTCAGACTTCCCTTCTCCTCTACCACCCCTCTCAGATACTTGAAGCTATTCACCTGTTCCACTATCTTCTCTTGTACCTCAATTCTCTCAGCTTCTGATTTCCCCAATTTGCTGCCATTACCACTGTCTTATCTGTCAGGTTAGGAGTGTAGTACTGAGGGTAGGAACTTTGAATGTTGGCAGTATGACTGGTATAGGGAGAGAGCTAACTGATATGATGGAGAGAAGGAAGGTTGATATATCGTGCGTGCAAGAGACCAGATGGAAGGGAAGTAAGGCCAAGTGTATAGGAGGCGGGTTCAAATTGTTCTATCATGGTGTGGATGGCAGAATAAATGGGGTAGGGGTTATCCTAATGGAACAGTATGCCAAGAGTGTTTTGGAGGTGAAGAGAGTGTCTGATAGAGTGATGTTTATGAAGCTTGAAATTGATGGTGTTATGATGAATGTTGTTAGTGCATATGCTCCACAAGTTGGGTGTGCGATGGATGAAAAAGAAAAATTTTGGAGTGAGTTGGATGAAGTGGTGGTGAGTGTACCCAAGGGTGAGAGACTAGTGATTGGAGCGGACTTCAATGGGCATGTTGGTGAAGTGAACAGAGGGGATGAGGAAGTAATGGGTAGGTATGGTGTTAAGGAGAGGAATGCAGAAGGTCAGATGATTTTGGATTTTGCGAAAAGGATGGACAAGGCTGTGGTGAATATGTATTTTAAGAAGAGGGAGGAGCATAGGGTGACGTACAAGAGTGGAGGAAGATGCACACAGGTGGATTATATCCTATGTAGGAGGGCCAGTCTGAAGGAGATTGGAGACTGAAAAGTGGTGACTGGGGAAAGTGTAGTTAAGCAGCACAGAATGGTGGTCTGTAGGATGACGTTGGTGATCAAGAGGAGGAGGAGTGTGAAAGCAGTGCCAAGGATTAAATGGTGGAAGTTAAAAAAGGGAGATTGTGAGGTGGAGTTCAGGGAAGAGTTAAGACAGGCACTGGGAGGCAATGAAGAGTTACCGAATAGCTGGGTAACTACAGCAGAGCTAGTAAGGGAGACTGCTAGGAAGGTGCTTGGTGTGATATCTGGACAGAGGAAGGAGGACAAGGAGACATGGTGGTGGAATGAGGAAGTACTGGAAAGTATACAGAGGAAGAGGCTGGCAAAGAAGTGGGATTGTCAAAGAGATGAAGAAAGTAGACATGCGTATAAGGAGATGAGGTGCATGGCAAAGAGAGAAGTGGCGAAGGCTAAGGATAAGGCATATGGAGAGTTGTATGAGAGATTGGACACTAAAGAGGGAGAAAACGACCTGTACCGATTAGCTAGACAGAGGGACAGAGCTGGGAAATATGTGCAGCAGGTAAGGGTGATAAAGGATAGTGAGGGAAACATACTCACAAGTGAGGAGAGTGTGTTGAGTAGATGGAAAGAGTACTTTGAAGGGCTGATGAATGGAGAGAATGAGAGAGAGAGAGAAGGTTAGATGATGTGGGGATAGTGATTCAGGAAGTGAAGCAGATTAGCAAGGAGGAAGTAAGGACAGCTATGAAGAGGATGAAGAATGGAAAGGCTGTTGGCCCAGATGACATACCAGTGGAAGCATGGAGGTGCTTAGGAGAAATGGCAGTGTAATTTTTAACCAGATTGTTTAATGAAATTTTGGAAAGTCAGAGGATGCCTGAGGAGTGGAGAAAAAGTGTTTTGGTACCTATCTTTAAGAATAAGGATGATGTGCAGAGCTGCAGTAACTACAGAGGGATAAAATTGATCAGTCACAGCTTGAAATTATGGGAAAGAGTACTGGAAGCTAGGTTAAGAAGGGAGGTGATGATTAGTGATCAGCAGTATGGTTTCATGCCAGGAAAGAGCATTACAGATGCAATATTTGCTCTGAGAGTGTTGTTGGAGAAATACAGAGAAGGTCAGAAGGAGTTGCATTGTGTCTTTGTGGACTTAGAGAAAGCATATGACAGGGTGCCTAGAGAGGAGTTGTGGTATTGTATGAGGAAGTCAGGAGTGGCAGAGAAGTATGTAAGAGTGGTACAGGATATGTACAAGGGTAGTGTGACATTGGTGAGGACTGCAGTGGGAGTGACAGATACGTTTAAGGTGGAGGTGGGATTACATCAAGGATCAGCTCTGAGCCCTTTCTTATTTGCACTGGTGATTGACAGGTTGACAGATGAGATTAGACAGGAGGCCCCGTGGACTATGATGTTTGCAGATAACATTGTGATATGTAGTGAGAGTAGGGACCAGGTTGAGGAGACCCTGGAGAAGTGGAGATATGCTTTAGAGAGGAGAGGAATGAAGGTCAGCAGGGCTAAAACAGAATATATGTGTGTAAATGAGAGGGAGGGTAGCGGAATGGTGAGGTTGCAGGGAATAGAGTTGGTAAAGGTGGATGAGTTTAAGTACTTGGGATCAACAGTTCAGAGTAATTGTGAGTGTGGAAGAGAGGTGAAGAGAGTACAGGCAGGGTGGAATGGGTGGAGAAAAGTGTCAGGAGTGATTTGTGACAGACGGGTACCAGTAAGAGTGAAAGGGAAGGTCTACAAGAGGGTAGTGAGACCAGCTATGTTATATGGGCTGGAGACGGTGGCATTGATGAAAAGGCAGGAGTCAGAGCTGGATGTGGCAGAGTTAAAGATGTTAAGATTTGCACTGGGTGTGACTAGGATGGACAGGATTAGGAATCAGTATATTAGAGGGTCAGCTCAGGTTGGACAGTCTGGAGACAAAGCAAGTGAGGCGCGATTGCGTTGGTTTGGACATGTGCTGAGGAGGGATGCTGGGTATATTGGGAAAAGGATGCTAAGGATGGAGCTGCCAGGTAAGAGGAAAAGAGGAAGGCCTAAGATAAGGTTTATGGATGTGGTGAGAGAGGACATGCAGGCGGTTGGTGTGAAAGAGCATGATGCAGAGAACAGGAAGAAATGGAAACAGATGATCCACTGTGGCGACCCCTAACGGGAACAGCCGAAAGATGATGATGACCACTGTCTTATCTGTGCTTAGTTTCATCCCATGTGCCTTCAGTTTTGCATTCCATTTCCCTATCCTTTGTTGAAGTTCTTGCTCAGAGTCTGCCTGTAATGCCATATCATCTGCATACAGTAACTATGTTGATCTAGCCCCTTCACCCTGTTTGCTAATGTAGTGCAGCACTGAGCTCAGAGCTGAACCCTTGTGTACACTTACTCCCACTGGGAATCCCTCTGTGAGGCCAAACACTGTTCGTACTTGAGTCACTGGGTCCTTGAACATAGCCTGCCCTAATTCTACCATTGTTTTTAGGACTTTGGACTGTTGCTCACCTTATGTGCATTAAGAAGACGATGAGGCTTGGGTGTTCGTTTAAGTAGTTTATTATATACAAACACATCAGGATGGATGGCAGGAACATTGAACTTAAATGAACTAATTAACTGACTACATACTTGTATGCTCTCACTCTGGCGACTTAGGCAAAATGGCACTCTTGCTTGCATGTGCTCAGTACTTGTATGCATGTGCTAGCTCACTGGAAAGCTTATTACAGGTATATCACACACTCTGATGTACATCCTCCCTCTTTACAGAGTTGTCTCATATAAACAATGACATTCCAATAGGCATGCAGTTATACATACACCAATAAAGAAAAACAACAGTCATGTCCAGGTTGCCATGTATCTGGAAATAGATTTTGTGATGCGACCTGATCTCATAACATAATAATTAAGACTGGGTTTAGCAACAGGGACAGTCAATGGGGAATGTTCTGCTTGAGGAGTCTCGAGGATTTTCTCAGGAACGGGTACTACTTACAGAATGTCCACTGGAAAAGGAACATTGGACAAGTCACTCTGAGAATTAGTGTCTTTGTCACAGGCAAGAACACTGGTTTGGACACTGGCAACAAATGCTTCAGATTTCATCTGAATTCCATTTCTTGTGATTCCACAATGTATGAGCTTGGCTTTTGGCACAAACTTTTCACAAATCCTATGCGATCAAAACCTTTTGACGTCTGCATTCTCACGGTCTTCCCTTTTTGCAAAGAATGGAGTGGTTTGCTGGTTTTATCATAGTAAGACTTCTGGGACAAATGCTTCTTCAGCAGTTGGGCTTTTACTGCTTTGTTATTCTTAGCACATGGAACCAATAAATTACTGCTGACTAGTAGTGCGGTTCTGGTTTATCTCAAAATAAGTCTCTAGGCATGTGAACCAAGATGTTTATCACAAAGAAGTTTTCTAAGATTTAACAAGTTGAGAAAAAACATTGGTATTACGTTGTCTGGATTTCTCTAACAGCTGTTTTACACTTTGAACTGCATGTTCAGCCAAGCTGTTTGAGTGTATTCAGGACTACTCGTAACATGAACAAAGTCCCACTCTTCTGCAAAGATCTTGAGCTTCTGACTTGTAAACTGTGCACCATTGTCAGAAATAACTCTGTGTGGACTAACATGGACAGAAAAATGTTGCTTCAACTTAGTAATGACAGTATTGGAAGTTAGGTTGAGAAGTAGATCAATCTTGAAACCACTTGAATAAGAGTCTACTAACACCAGGTAATGTTGACCATTCGACTCAAAGATATCTGTGGCTACTGTTGACCAAGGTAGGAATCTGGCTTAAATGAAGTGGTACTCTTTGTTGATGTGGCTTAGTACTATTACATACTGAACAAGATGAAAGTACTTTCTCAATATCTCTTGACAAAGGCCAAAATACTAGACCTCTCACCCTTCTTTTGGTAGAATCTTTCTGGGTGGCCACGATGCAAAATCTGAATGTACTCTTGTTTCAAGGATTTTGGAACAATCACTTTAGGAACTTTCATGATGACACCATTGTCTAACAAAATCTCACCTCTATATGGAAAATATGGTTGCACTTCTACTGGTAAACAAGATTGCTTTGAAGGCCATCCTCGACTGATAAATAGGTTTAGCTTCTGGAGAATTGGATCTGAAGCTGTGTGAGTTCTGAGCTCATCAAGACGTGTGGAAGAAAAATTTCTAACTTCCATAACCTCAAAATCAAGTTGCTCATTGTTATGCTGCTCTGTGGTTTTTCTGGGCGACCTGGACAAGGTTATCAGCAAGATAAAGAAGTTTGCCTTTCAAGTAAACAAGACTGGAATTGTACGTTTGCAATTTGAACATCATACGTTGCAGTCTAGCTGGAGCTGTATGCGCAGACTTTCTCAAAATAGTACCTAGATGTTTGTGATGAGTTTCAATCTCCATAGGTCAACCATGAATATAATCATAAAACTTTGAACATGCAAACACAATTGCCAAAAGTCCTTTCTCAATCTGGGCATACTACATTTCAGTCTGGGTAAGAGTTCTCAATGCACAGGCTACTAGTCTATTCTCTTGAAGAATGACATCACCTAGACTAAACTTAGAGGCATCACAAGAAAGAGTAACTGGTTTGTGAACATCATAGCAGCTGAGAGTTCGTGGGTTGGCAATTTTCTGTTTCCGGACATCAAATACTCTTTAGTGCTATTCTGATCATGACCAAATGACATCTTTGCATGCCAGCTCTCTTAGCGGTGTTGAAAGATGGCTTAAATCTTGAATTAATTTGTCTAGATAGTTGACCATGCCAAGAAAATGTTGTAGAGCTTGAACACTGTCTGGAGCTGACATCTCGAGAACTGCTGTTTGCTCAGAGGGATCTAGTCGCAAGCCTGAAATGATAAACAAGTGACCAACATAAGTAACTTCTTGTAGCCTGAACATGCACTTCTGAGGATTCAGCTTAAGATTCACTTTACGTGCTCTTTCCAGAACTTTCTTGAGGTTTCTATCATGTTAGACTTCACCATTACCTCCTACTAGAATATCATTTACTATAATATCATAGGGATAACCAGAAAAAATTTGCTCCATCGCATGCTGAAAGACTTCACTGACCGAATTTATTACAAATGGCATTCTCAGAAATCTGTTTCTTCGAAATGGTGTACCGAATGTAGTTAACAGTGAAGATTTTCTGTCAAGCAAAATTTGCCAAAATTAACTTTTCGCATCTAAGACAGAAAACACCAGTGGCATTTGGCATGAGGGCAGAAACCTCTTTGACTCTGCGCATTGGATGATGAGGCCCTTTTAAAGCTTTGTTCAGATCTCTTGGATCAATACATATTTTGATATCATCTGAGCTTTTCTTATGAGCTACGACCATGGAGGATACCCATTCAGTAGGTTCTTCTACTGGACAAATTACTCCTAGCTGCACCATTTTGTCTAACTTGGCTTTGACTCTGCTCTGCATAGCTACTGAAACTTTCTGTGCTGGTCTGATAACTGGGCTGACCTCTGGGTCTAACTTCATGGAGTACACAACTGGCGGTTTGTCTGCAAAAATATCAGCATAGTTAGAAAAAACAGTTTGGGCGAAATTTGCGCTATCATGCAGGCTTACATGGTGGACTTCCTTATTAAATTAAAGCAATCCCATTTTCAAACTGTCTCTGAGGCCTAATAATGACTGCACGTGTTGCTTGACTATGAAAAAGTGCAAGTCATAGCTGTTCCCAGCAGAATAACATGAAAGCACTACTGAGCCTTCAGTTTGAATCTCTTCACCACCATACGCAACAAGCTTCACACATTTTGTTAAATCAAGATGTTCTGCAGCTTTTACTCTAGCAAACATTTCTGCTGACATAACAATGTACTTTGAGCCAGTATCTACTTTGAGCTCTACAGGACTCCCATTAATCCAAACAGTACAAAAGATTTCATTCTTTGCCCACAAATCTACTGCAGTCACGGTTTTTACCAAGCACAGACACAATAGCAACATAAAAAGTAGGGTCGCAGCTTTCTAACTGATCAACTTGCCTCTAGGAATGCCCTCTTGTAATAAAAGAACGTGCCTTATTTGATTTACAAAACCTTTTGAAATGATTCCACTTATTGCAAGAATGGCACTGCTGACCAAAATCTAAGCACTTTTCCCTTTTGTGTCCTTTTCTGTAAGTTTGTATATCTGACAAATCTCAATGGCTTTATTCAAAGTTGAAGCAAAATCCTTCTCCCGGTGTCATTATTAATACCACACACAAGCCTGTCCTTTATCAACTAATCTCTCAAATCACCAAATCTGTATGTTTTAAAATATTTCTCAAGTCAGTTATATATGCTGCAAAAGCTTCACCAGATTTTTGAACCCTTGTGAAAAATAAGTGTCTTTCCACTGTAATATTCATTTGGGGGTTACACATTTTACTAAATTTATGTTTTAAGCACTTCGGGTCTTCCCGCGTTTCAGCCGGTACTACTATATGGCAGTCTTTCTTGTCCCCTGCAATGAACGTGCTCTTTCAATGGCCGCTGAACCAGTTAAATTAAGAAGAATAAATGCTTTTGTACGTGTGTTTGTCAAAAAAGCAGCCTGTATGAAAATATTGTATTCCTTCTCAAACACTCTCCAATTTTCTGCAATACTGTTATCAAACACAAGCAGTGTGGGTCTGCAAAATCCTTCTGCCATGTCCACAGATTATAGTAAAACACAATGCAAAATGGCCCTTGTAATTATGTACAAATGTTCACAAACACCAGGTACTTGTAATAATATTCAAATGCACAATAAACTGAAGTACTGTACTCGGCAAAATATTCTCTGAAATAACTATACTCTGTGAAATATTCTTTGAAATGACTGTACTTTGCAAAATAACTGCACTGTAATACTGCACACACCTGCAAACACTTTGCACACCGGATATTTTGAATAGCTTTAGTTAATGCGAAAAAGTAGTACATAGTGAAAAATACGGTTATTTTCCTTGTTTTATACATTTTATGTGATTTGGATATTGTTTCAAATGTTTTTGTAATTATTTAGAATATTTTTATCAATAATTTACAGTTTTGGACATTTTGTTTAATAAGAAATTCATTTTGAGCATTCTGAATGATTTGTTTTATATTTACAGCGAAATAAATCATTTTAGCGTGTTTTAGTACCTGGAACTCATTTCTGACCTGTTTTGTGACTTGTTTGAGCAGTACAGATAATCCATTCCTATATATTCCTCCAACTTTAACTTGTTGGTTCATGGCTGTGACTCTAGATCCCATTCTTACACCATGTTGTTCATCGTATGTGCATTAAGATGATGATGAGGCTTGGGTGTTTAAGGAGTTTATTGTATACAAACACATCAGGATGGATGGCAGGAAAATTGAACTTTGACTGACTACATACTTGCATGCTCTCACTCTGGCTGCTCTCTCAAACTGGCACTCTTCTTCACATATGTGCTAGTTCTCCTGTCCACCTGGTGAATCTGGGCATACTGGGGCAATGTACCAACTGCCTCATGTACACAGACAACCCTCTCCTCCTACCACCCAACACTACAACATGTAAGAGATGCACTTATATAGCCAAACTGGAAGCAAAGCTCTCTCCAGCCAAGATTGTGCTAGACAGTCAAGAGAAGAAGGTTAACACCTGAACTACTCCTCAAACAACACATAACCCTTCAAAACCCACACCATCAACACCCACACATAGCAACACTAAACCCACATATGCGGAGGCCTTTAACATTAACCTGCCCAAGCAACAAGGACCTCTGAAGCTGAAATGCAAGCATCAGTCACAACCAAAGTGAGACACAGCTCACAACACCAGTGTGCCACCCAACAACAGCCCCTAAGGCAAGACAACATACCCAACACTTTAGTCATAAGTGACTCTATAGTCAGGCACACTTATGTCCCACTCACCAGGCTGAACAAGGAGAAAATTCGGGTGCCAGGATCCACCACATAACACATGCACTCAAGTCACTCCACAAGTACAAATACAACTCTGTCACTGTCCATGTTGGAGTGAATAACTTGAGACGTACTTCCCTGGACTACATGAAGAGAGACATGGAAGAGCTCTCGGATCATGTAGCCCAAGCAGGTATGACCCTAGCCCTGAGTAGCAACCTGCCTTCGCCCAGAATACCACAGTACAAGGACAAAATGATTGACTTCAATAATTGGCTAAGCATCTGGTGTCATTCAAAGGGGATCCAGTATCTGCCTGGGGCGACATAATCGACAAACCACGATGCTTTCTCAGAGATGATCTGCACCTGTCGCCCCTGGGATTCAGGTTACTAGCTAAAGTTTTTGCCACCCCTATAGTGCTTTTTTAGGCAAGGTTCAAAGGACAAAACCACCACCATAACAGATACAAGCATGCAAAATCTGAAGGTAATGCTACTCAATGCTAAAAGTCTAAACCTCAAAATGTACTCTCGTGAGGCACTCTTAAAAATGGAGAACATCGATATCTGTGCAGTAACTGAGACCTGGTTCAAGGCTCCAGGGAGCACCCCTGCAATACAAGGCTACAACTCTTACCACACTTTTCGGCCACCAAACCAAGAAACACTATAAGTGGAGGAATATCTATATTCACACCTCCAGGCTAGTTGCCCAAAACAATGCCTCTGAAATTCTCCATGTGCAACTAACACTAGGTAAGACTGCAATCCAAATCGTAGCTTGCTACAGATCCTCCACCATGCCCCAAGATTCTCACTACACCTTTCTAAACATACTGGAAAATATTAAGATACAACCAAACACCCTAATACTGGCTGATTTCAACTACCCTGCCATTAACTGGGAAAACTACTCGGGTACCAACACCTTTTCCCAATGGTTCTTGGAAATTCAGCAATTCCAACGCCCTTGATCAACTAATCCATTGTCCCACCAGGGACTCCAATATTACACCTGGTCATTACCAACATGGGAGATAGATGCTCCACACCAGTGGTCACCCCCTCATTGGTCAGGTCTGACCATAAGCTAATCACCCTTGACATCCACATCCCATCCCCACACCCCAGTAAGGAAACCTCCATAAAAAAATTCTCCAAAGCCAACTTCATGGTACTTAAGTCAGAAGTGACGAACTTCATGACGCCCATGCAGATGGGAGCTGAAAGTTCAACTGCTGAATCCTACACTAAGGCACTGTACTAGCACATCCACTCATGCATGAATCGTGCCATCCCAAACAGAACCAAGACGCTCTCCTCCAAAAAAAGGAAGCCAATCTGGTGCTCCCCTGCCATAAACAAACGATACAACAGAAGGAAGAAACTGTTGCAGAAAAGAAGAAAATCCCAGGATGCAAAAAACTCCCTTACCAGCCTCAGTAAGAAGCTGAGATCCCTCATAAAATCCTCCAAAGCTAGTTGAAAAAAAAATTGCCAAAGATTCCAAAGGCAACCACAAGGCATTTTATAGTTATGTCAAGAATCTAAATGGCAATGCTCAGATCTGCTCTGAGCTATAACAGAATGGCATTAAATATACTGATCCCAAGGATATTGCCAATATCCTGGCAGATCAATTTAGTGCCAACTTCACCCCCCCTCTCACCCCCTAAAGGGCCTATCTCAATAACAAAAGATTACGAAATTCTGGTAATCATGGCCACACAGGTAGAAACTGCACTCTCCAAAGCTAAGAATACAGCATCCATGGGACCAGATGACATTGCGGGCTGTGTACTACACGAACTACAAAATGAACTGGCACCTCACCTAAGTTCATAGGTTCATACTAGGCTATCTGCCCTACTGCATTTATAAGCCTAGCCAGAGTGTGTTTGGCTTTCGCCACCCATTTTAAATTAATTTTGCTATGCCCTTTTTCGAGGTTAGTATACTGTGCTTCTGTCTAACAGACACAGAAGTGATACCCGGGGTAAACCTACGATCTCCCATCCACTCATCAAGATTCCTCTTGAAGAGAGTCAATGAGGGACTCTGCCTAACCTGGACTGGGATTTTATTCCAGAGTGAAGGGAGCCTCTGGGTTATGAATCTGTCCCTCCAGCATGTCCTATTTATTTCAGTGCTGAGGTTCAAGTCTCTCGAGCGCGTAGCTCGACGAGATTTGGATTTTCTGAGGTGCAGCATGTCCATTAATTCCGGGTTGGACATGGCTTTATACGTCAGGCACAGATCGCCTCTGAGCAGGCGGTATGCCACTGAGTAGAGCTGGAGTTTCTTTAACCAGGCAGCATATGGCATCTGTTTGAGCCCTTTGATCCTCTTGGTGAGGTACTTTTGGGGTCTTTCCAGTTGCTGCTGGTGTCTGGTAAGGTACATCCCAAAAGGGGCATTGTACTCAATTATGGCCCTGATGAGGGATGAGTAAAGAGGCAAGATGACCTCCCCTGATCTAGATGTGAATCCTTCCATGATTAGGTGGGCTATATAAAATGTTTTTCTAACCACTTGGGCCACGTGGTTGTCAAATGAGCGATTGCTATCAACTTGGGTCCCCAGGTCCCTAATTACTTCTGTACTTAATGGATTACCACCTATGTGGTAATTTGTGGGCACTTTGTTTTTGCCAAAGGGGATGACTATACACTTTTTGGTGTTTAGTTTGAGGCCATGGCTCTGGCACCAGTTGTCTGTTTCTATGAGGCCCTTTTGGAGGATGCTTGTGTCGGATGGAGAGTCTATTATGGCGCCCAGTTTGCAGTCATCTGCGAACTTGGTCAGCCACAGTCCTTCCGTGTTGGCCTGTACCTCCGAGAAGTATATACCGAACAAGAGAGGTTCCAGGACTGAGCTTTGTGGGACGCCACTTGTAACTGGTTTGGAGTCTGACATGGCTCCAGCAATTCTAACCATGTGGGTTCTGTCCTTGAGCCAGTTTGCAACCCATCTAGTGACATAGGGGCTTATATTTAAGCTGGTGAGCTTATCTATAATGCCCGAGTGGGGTATTGTATCGAAGGCTTTTGCGAGGTCCAGGTAGGCTGTGTGGACCACCTTCCCCTCGTCAATGGCCTTGGTGACTGTTTCAAAGAAATCGACCAGGTTTAAGAGGCAGGATCTGCCCTTAACAAAGCCGAACTGGGTAGGATCCAGTGTCTGTAGGTCCCCAATATCTTTATTTATGAGGTCCATGATGATCCTTTCCATAGCTTTGCAGACCAAGCTAGTCAGGCTTATGGGGCGATAGTTTCCAGGATCCGTTGAGGCACCACCTTTGTGGAGAGGGACCACTGTTGCTGTACGCCACTCTTTGGGTACATATCCTGTAGTAAGGCTGAGACTGAACAGCAGTTTTATGTTTGGGTTTAGCTCTTCTTGGAGTTCATGTAGGACGCAGCCCGGGACACCGTCTGGTCCCGTTGATGCTGTGTTTTTGCTTTGGAGAGGCGGCTCTTACCTGAGCATCTGAGATGTCAGGGGGGGCAGCACTCTGCTGGGATAGATATTTGCCCTTTTGGTGGGGGGGGGGAGTTTGCGCTGAACCTGTCAGCTAGGATGTTGGCAATGTCTGTGGGTTTGATGTATTTTTTGTCATTTTGGACTAATTCTGAGCATATCTGGGAATTCCCACCCAGGTTCCTAACATAACTAAAGAAAGCCTTGTGATTATCCTTAGTGTCCTTTGCAATTTTTCTCTCGAAGCTGGCCTTAGATGATTTTATGAGTGCCCGTAGTTTTTTGCTAATACTGATCAGAGATGCCTTCCCTTTTTGGGATTTTGCTCTATCACGTAGTAGCTTCCTCCTTCTATTGTATAGTTTGTTTATGGCTGGGGTCCACCAGACAGGACGCCTACCTTTGGAGGATTGGGTCTTGGTTTTATTTGGGATTGCATGATCCATGCATTCCTGAAGGTGTTCAGAGAATGCGTTTATAAAGCATTCTGCGGTCTGGGCCGTATTTTCCACAGGCTCGGGGGCTTTGAAGGATTCCACCTCAGTTTTGAGAAGTGTGACATTTGCTTTAGAGAAGTTTTTCACTGTGGTTTTCTGGGCAGGGGGTGGGGTCAGGATATGAATATCCAGTGAGATTAGTTTATGGTCTGATTTTACCAGTGAGGGATACACTTCTAGTCTGGAGCATAGAGTCCCCATGTTGGTGATGATCAGGTCCAGTATGTTTTCCCCTCTTGTGGGAGTGGTAACAAGTTGTTCCATAGCATTTGAGTTTATAAATTCTAGGAACCTTTGGGCTAGGGTGTTGGAGCTAGAGTAATGCTGCCAGTCTATGTTTGGGTAGTTGAAGCCGCCCAATATAATGGTGTTTGGAGAGACCTTCATATTTTCCAGTGTTTTCAGGACGGCCGAGTGGGGTTCCTGGGTTTGGGAGGGTGGTCTGTAGCAGGCTATAAACTGGAAGGCAGTTTTACCCACTGTTAGTTGCACATGGATAGTCTCTGATGCTTCGTGCTGTGCCACCAACCTGTAGGTGTGGGTATCTTTGACGAATATTGATACTCCCCCCTCCTTTTGTGGTTCGGTCCAAGTTTTGGGGCCGAAAAGCATGGTACGAGGTATAACCTGGTAGTGCTGGGGTGCTCTCGGGAGCCTTGAACCAGGTTTCTGTGACTGCACAGATATCGATGTTCTCCATGCTAAGGAGAGTTTCGAGTGCATGCATCTTGAGGTTTAGACTTCTGGCGTTGAGTAGCATTACTCTTAGTTTCTTATCCCTTGTGATATCTATGGGGGTGGGTTTGTCTTTTGAGCCTTGCCTATGATTCTTTGTCATGTTTAATCATAGCCTCACTTCAGGCATCATGCCCACTAAGTGGTGCACAACTACAATTATCCCACTCCACAAGGGGGGATCCACCTTGTATCCCAGGAACTACCGTCCCATCAGTCTGACGAGCCTGATCTACAAGGGCATGCAGCGTATTATCATGGAACTTATAAACAAAGACAATGGCAACCTTCAAACACTGGACCCCACCCAGTTTGTGTTTGTGAAGGGACGATCTTGTCTCTTGAACCTGACTGACTTCTTCGAATCAGTCTCCAGAAGTGTGGATGAGGGTAAGGGGGGTCCATACAGCCTATCTGGACCTCGCCAAGGCCTTCGACACCATCCTCCACTCTGGAATCATAGCTAAACTTACTAAGCTGGGCATAAATCCCTATGTCTTTCGATGGGTTGCCAACTGGCTTACTGACAGAGCCCACACTGTAAAAGTAGCTGACTCCAAATCCAGCTCCAGACAAGTGACAAGTGGAGTACCTCAGGGTTCAGTCCTGGGACCGCTCTTGTTTGGCATCTACTTCTCTAAAGTACAGGCCAACATTAAGGGACTCTGGCTAACAAAGTTTGCAGACGACTGCAAACTAAGAGCCATTATTGAATCCCCCAAATGATGTGGGTATTCTACAAAAGGGCCTTACAGAAACAGATGCTTGGTGCCAGAGGCATGGGCTCAAGCTTAATGCCAAGAAATGTATACTTATCCCCTTTGGGAAAAAAACATGTACCCATGAATTACCACATAGGTGGCAGTACACGAAACACCGAATGTGTGATGAGAGACTTACACAGGTGGACAGTGGTCTCACATTCAATAACCACATTGTCACAACAGTCAGGAAATCCTTCTATGTGGCACACCTCATCACTAAGGGCTTTTCATCCAGAAAAAAGGAGGTCATTGTCCCACTGTACTCATCCTTTATTAGAACCATTATAGAGTACAATGCCCCATTTGGTATGTACCTCACAAGACATCTGCAACAGCTGGAAAGGCTACAGCAATACCTCACTAAAAGAATCACAGGCCTAAAGCAGATGCTCTATGCTGACCGTCTAAAAAAAACTCCATTTATAATCTGTGGCATATCGTCTGCTCAGAGGCGATCTCTGCTTTACATACAAGGCCATGACAAACCCTGAGCTGTTGGACATGCTCCACTTTAAGAAATCCCAATCCCTTGAGGAACCTTCAGCTGCGTTTGAGGTTGGTCTCCCAGACAAATTTGAAATGGAATGTAGGGTAGCCAGCTGTGAGGCAATCAAGCGCACTGCCTTGAAAGTAATGGTCCTGGAGCGGGGTTTGGTGAGTTCTTTAATCAATTCCCTCTGGAGTCTGGTGAAGTGTGTCAAATAATTCAGCAACCAAAGTGCAAAGGTTGCTGAAGCATATACACACTTGCTAAATCTGTCCAGCACTATAGACTCCCTGTTAGGGGGATGAACAGAGGAACTTTGTTCTGCAAGTTCATTTTTTGTGGTCGCTGCTGCTACGACTATGGCATCAACTGGTATCCATTTACTCCAAATTTCCCTATCCTTGGGTGATGCCAGTATCCTCTCTGGTCTCTTGGGGATCAGCTCAGTGGAATTAGGTTCCTTTCACTCCCGTCAACAGACCAAATCAATGAGTTCATTGGCAGATGTCACACAGGAGGTAGATATGCCAGCCTCAAGGCTTCCAGGAATACGGATTTCTCCAGGAAAGGGTTGTCGGCTAACCAAACACCTCTTTGCTTGATGATCTCTAATATGACTTCAAATGAGACATCATCAGATTGTGATCTTGGGGACCCCTCCCCCTCATCAAAATCAGTATTCTCTGTGACAGACTCTTGAAGAGAGACTAAGTGCCTCCTTTCGCATCTTCTCTTTCTAGGGACTCCTTTGGCGGGATGTTCCGGAGAAGTATCAGAAGATATCAATATACCCTGAGGGGTATCCTGGAGACTTTGACCTGGTTGTTCCTGTGGTAGGAAGTTGAGGCTCATGATGCAAAGACAGCTGAGTGTGGAAAGTAGAAACCGAGGTGGATGGATGAGTCTTTTCGATTGGAGAAGAGAAAACTCTCTCCACTACCTCAAAAGCAGAATGTCTCAGGGAGAAAGAAACTGATGGCTCCGGAAGACAGGCTTCTGAACCATTGACTCCTTCCAACCCAAAGGCAAACCACTTGAACCAGGCATTGGAGTTGAGTTGTCAAAGACCGAGGCTCCGAGGGTCAAAGACAGCTCTGACAATCTCGGAGCCGACTCCAACACCTCGAATCTGGTGCCAACGTTACAGCTCTGAGAGTCATCTGACTCCAAAGTGCTTGGAGCCGGCCCATTCAGGGATGGTAGTGATGAAGATAACAAGGATCTTCAGATCCGATACGGATGGATCTGGGATTCCACAATGAGGTAGGAGCCGGGAGAACCCCCATTTGAATTTGTGTCGAGAAATTTTCTCATCATCATATCCACACTTGTTTATGTCAGATGTCTAGAGGACTGAGAATAGGAAGCAATGGATGAAGTCCTGGAGTCGTGATGTCTTTCCAGGAAAGGAGATGGGAGACAGGAAGATATCGGATCCAGAATCGGAGAAGACCTATCCTTGTGTTTCTTCAGATCCGAAGGGGGTGGATCAGATGTCATAACATTTGGATCTGAAGAAGTTGGACCGGAGGGTTTGGTCTTCAGATCCAATTGAATTAGATCCAACAATTTAGATATTTTCTGAGGCGGTTCTGAGCTTGGAGCAGAAAAGCCTCTAGTCAATAAAGGCCTTTGGGTTAAAGGCCTAACATATAACATACGCAGAGTTCTAAGGCCTAAACCATAAACGCACAACTTTTGTGTATCCGACAAATGGATCTTATGGCCACAGGCCTTACAATTTTTTTTTAAACCTGAACGCTTTTCAGATATAGCTATGTAAGTAGTAGCAAATAAGACATAGAAAAGAGAGATTTTTTTTAAACCTTAAACTAAGTATGACAAAGATGAAAGACAGTACTACTGGCAACGTTAATTTAAAGAAAACTACCTCAAAAGGTAAGGGTAGAGAAAGGAAGAAAAATAAATGAAAAATACACTAAATAGTGTAATAAGGACAAGAGAGGATTAAATAAAAAAGGTAAGAAGGTTATATATATAAATCCTAGCATTACTCATGAAAAGTTACAACTCGAGAGCTAACAGTGACCATGTCCAAATGCGAAGGTGCCAAACAAAATCTGAGGTATGACAGTGGACTAATGCATTATCGGTAAGAGGGGAGCTCAAAAGCTTCAGTGTTCCATGAGCTGTAAAACATAGCTGAGTCTGATCTGAATCCAGCAGCTGAGGAATGAATGAAAATAACAACATCAGACCCCTTGGTTCTGTTGGTCACCTCTGCCATGAGGATGACATCCTTTGAAATTGTTGGGGGGGGGGGAGATATTCCCCGAAATGTCACGAGCAAAGTCCTAGAATTTGTGGAAACACAGTCTCTTACCACCCTCTTGGTTCTGGAAGAATGTGCTTTGAGGAGTGGAAAATACCCACGGCAGTAAGGTTTTGCCCTCCTGATCACTCCCGATGAGTGTTTCTTTAACTTTGGGTCTAAACAGAGTGGATCTGTCATAAGGGAACTTCAAGAAGAACATCTTAATGTTCTCAGCAAGATCACAAAGAAGCATCCAGGTGTGTTGTTGTACAGCAATACTGGTGTGCTTGCTTCTTTGGAAGTGCCATCAGTCACATGACACATTTGACATAGACTGCAAAATAACCAAATGAGAGTCTATTCTCCTGTGACCTCTGCAAGCAAGGTACCAGAAAGAGACTTGCACAAGTCGTTAGTTAACCAGATTCCAGAGAAATCTGGCTAACTTAAATAGTTCAGCACATGTAATGCAAATGTTGCTGAGGTGCAAGTCCACTTTCTGAACCTGTTCAAGGTGCTAGACTCTCTGCTAGGGGTATGGACAGCCGCACTCCCTTCTGAAACTCCTTTTTAGTGGCTGCCATAACCACAATGGCATCTACAGTGGGACTATTGTTTACTGTGGCCTGTCTCTTGGGAAACCAGGATCTTATTAGGTTTTCGTGGGACTGGGTCCACCAAATCCAGTTCCATGTTTGCTTATTGTGATACCAAATCAATGAGCTCATCAGCAGGAGGGACCATCCAGAAGTTGGGTTAGCACAAAATGCCTCAAGAAATACTGATTCCTCCTGGGAGGGTGAGTAGGTGGGCCTACCCCCCGTTAATGTTTCAATAATTACAGTATGTTTTCAAAGGAGACATCTTCCAGTGGGTTTTGGGAAATCTTCCCCTTCTTGAAATGAGTATCTTCAGTGAAGGACTGCCTGCCCCTTCTTGAAATGAGCATCTTCAGTGAAGGACTGCTATGGAGAGCTTCCAGATGCCTCTTCATGCAAGAATGCTTCCTATGCCCCTCCATAGTGGGAGAGTATGGGAAAGGCTAGGAAGCAGAAGGGGAACTCACCTTACAAGTTTCCTCGAGACCTAAGGGATCTGGCTGTGCCTGTCAAATGGGATGAAGTGAAGAAGGGACCCTTGAAGCCAGAGGAGACTGGGGTGGAGCAGAGTATAAACTGAAAACCTCTTCTGTAGAGCTGCAGAAAACATCATCGAAAGCCACGAAGGCCAAAGTCAAAATCATACTGAAGAGGGACCCCTCGAATCTGGGGAACCTAAAAGAGGTACCTCCTGAGATCCAATCGGACTTCACTCTGAGGTAGACACCAGGGCTGATGCACCTAGAGGAAGGGACAATCCAAAAGCCTTGGTGTTGGCCCTGACTGCCATGCAGTGGTGCCAGCCTGTCTGCTCCGAACTCCTTGAGATCAAATACCAAAGTCTATCTGGTAATGGACCATGTTGCAGTCAAAGCTGACCAAGGAACTGACTTCGACATAGTCATCTCACAGAAAAATGCTCAGCTCCCTGATCACAGGATCCGAAGGTTGGATTGGAGAAGGAGGAACAAGAAGTGGGGTTGTTGGGGCTGGACCTGGTATTCCTGGAGCAGAAGGTGCAGGAAGGACTACCCAGCTGGATCTAGATCCTCAGAAATTTCATCACCACCCTTTTGACATTAGCTGTTGACAGGCTCCTCGATGACTGCATGGTGAAAGAAGATGCCACCAAACACCTGGAGGATCAATGAGATGATCTTTCTTGAGGAAAAGGTGGATGAAGCCAGGGCTAGCTGGCTCTGGAGCAAAATGTAGAGGAGGAATGGGACATTGGGTCTGTACTGGTTCTGATAAGGGCGTCAGATTTGACAATTTTGGAACCTTAATAGCTAGACCTGAAGGGTTAGGGGATCTCTTCCTTGGCTTGAATATTTCTTTGTCCTTCTCCTGTTCCTTCTGTCTTTATCTTTATCCTTGTCTTTTTTCCTAACTACTATAGACTTGTTCCCTGACTTCTTACTCACAGGGATCCAGAATCAAATGAGGACAATTTTCCTGCTGTGGCACAGAGAAAGTCCATAAATAAAAGTTTATTGTGCTAATCAGAGGGTGCCTTAGGCCTAGACAAAACACAGGTGGCACAATCCTCATCCAGATAAGTTACCCTCAGGTAGTAGACACATTAAGAATGAGGATCCAAGGGCAGAATCTTATGCCTTCAATCTTAAAACCCTGAAGCCTTACCAGACATAACCTGAGACTTTGCACAAACAGGAAAACAAGTTAAGAATACATACACCACACTCTAAAAACAACCCACTAGAAAAATCTGGGGAATAAAACTCTTATCCAACTTCTACAGAAAGTACTAACTAAACCATAAGGGTAACAATAACACTAATAATACTGACAATAACAAGAACTAACCCAACAAATAGTGGTCATCCTGGTAAGAAATGTGACAATGTGTTCTGATGAACAGTCCAAGTTGGCAGATAAGCGTGTACCTTGTAAATACATTATGGTACCATCTTGAAGTATACCTAGCAACATTAACAGCAGTCAAACCCATAAGGCTCCAAGGGACCTTACCAGGGCCCTATTCATTGAACTCACTCTATCCTTCAATCTTGTAGATCACCCCATAATTTTCACCCAACTTGTTAACACAGGCATTACCCAACAAGCTTCAGCCTGACTCAAGGACCTCTTCTCCAATTGATCCTTTAGAGCAAAAACTGGCACCTCCCTCTTCAGCTCTGGCTTCTATCCAATCTGTTGTCCCATAAGGCTCAATACTTGCCCCTTACTTTTTTCAGTCTTTATGAATAAACTTCTATATGATCCACCGAAGTTGCTACTATTGTTATATGCAGATGACATAGGCATTTAAAGATCGATCTCCAACCACAAAGATCTGCTCTCACTAACTGGCCCAGTTCCAAATAACTTCTACTTAACCCAAACAAAACTAAACCCATGTTTCTGGTACCCAGCAGAAACTGTCTAAAATGTCTCACACTCTCAAAACCGGAGACACTGCTAATCACAGATACACTGGCAAATAGTTACATCGAACCCTAAACTTTCAGCTGTACATTGAAAAAAAAAGCAGATCAAAGCTCAATTATTTACTCTTCAGGGCAAGAGCTCCCTTTTTGCTGAGCGTGAACATGGCCTTCTATTAACTGCTTCTGACTCCAAGAAAATGTACCACAATTGTCAACAAACTCTGTTGCTTCATCATCAAATCCCTCAAACAAGAACACCACTGCTTATCCCTCAAGAAGGCTTTTTGGTTCCCCATAAAAGAAATAGTTACTCTCTTACTTCGGTCACTAATATCAAACATATTTCAACAAAATGCTATTATTCCCCTGCTGGCTAAACTTATTAAAAATATTCCCTTTTATAAACTAAGAAGCCAATCCTGCACAAGTCCAACACTTCAAACTCTTAGAAGAATCCTCACTGCGCTAATCACAACTTTTCCATACTAGCTCCAAACTGTGGCAACCTCTTCATCCACATCTTAAGGAACTTTCAAACTGTGCCAAATTTAGACCTCAATTCAGAGCCGTTCTGTTCAAGCAAATGGAATGCAAATGTCACACTTCTAGCCATATAACCTAAACTCCACTACCTTTAAATCTCAGTTCTGCTTTTCACACTAAGTCATCTCACACTCAAAACTCCTCTTAGTCAGAAACCTCCTGCAAATATATAAGCACCCCCCCCCAAAAAAAAAATCAGCCCGTTTTGTGTTGTTTGGGATGTATGCCTTATCCCCTCATCCTTTGTATTACATTTTGACAACTATATGTCCCCTTTGTGGATATTTACTATGCCTTCATCTGCTGTCCTCTGTGACCTGGGTGGGCTGAAAATAGCACTGGTCAGTGCTTTACCCTGGCAAACAAGCAAACAAACAAGTCATAAAGAAATTTGCAAGCAAAGGGAAAGCCTATAAGGGTCTTAACATGATAACTACAACTCTTCATTGGAGCATGGAAGAGGGTTTTCACATTACAGACCATCAGTCTACAACACTATAGTTTGGTACTGAGGCTAGTGTAAGACTTAAGTAATTCACATTAATGTCAAAATGGAGGTAAGGAGGTGACCAAGCTTGCTGAAAAATTACACAGACACAAGCATGGTGGCAGACAGAATGGAATGGTAAGATGTGATTCTGGACAGGCTCACAGTGATCATACAAGCAGCAATGAGATTAAGCTTAAAGTTACTGCCTTATATGCAGCTGGATAAAATAGAAGAGGAGGAAGATGACTTAGAAGTGGAAGTAACAAAGCATGGAGCACTGCAAAGAACAAAGGTGATAGGCCAATGCGAGAGAAATGCTGTGATAAATTACAAGTGCTCTCCCTCAATGAGTATGGATAGGGAACAATGTTCCTGTACTGCAAGATACTCTCAGTCGCATCTAGAAGAGTGCTTGCAGTTTTCTCAGTCATTCTTAAGGGAGATAATGCACTCCTAGAAGAAGTTGGGGGAAACTAGAAGGACAGATTGAATACCTTGAATTTATTCAATTAGGTAGGAAGGCAGCATAGAATAGAATATATAATGGGGTAAAACAAGATAAAAAACGCATATACATCCTAGTCTGTGAAATAGGTGTCTACATGGTGCTCACGTCAGAAAAGGAATGAGAAATCAAGGGGCCTCTATCTACATCTGGAGTTTGAGGGGGGGTTCAAGTGGTAACACAAAATAAAAGGGGGATTAAAGATATTGGTGAGCAAAAAAAAAAAAAAAAAATGGCAGTAAGGTCAGAATGGTACTAGCTGTACCTGCACATCGTGTCTCTCTTGCTAATGGCAGTTTTGTACAAAGTCACAAAAATCAAATCTATGAAGCCACAAGGGGCAGGGGTAGTATTACATAATTTATAGGGAAAAAATGAGGTAGAGAGTAGCCAAGTTGCAACACAAAAGCTGAAATGAGCTATGATGAACATTTTGTGTCTCCGCATATATACCACCAGCTCCAGCCAGAAAAATTCCCTCAGAGGGGGTAGGTCACTCCAACTTGGATCATTCACTTTTACACTAGGAAAAAGACTAACTTTAGAAGAACTAGTACAACAATGTAATTCTATAAAAGAAAGTGACCACTTTACATTGGTCCTAACAAAGGAATGGATAAGCACAAAGGGAAAAACACAGCCTTCATGCCAAAAAGCATATTCTCTTAGTGCAAATTTGGAAAGTACTGCAAACGACTGTCTCATCAGCAGCGCACAGTAATACATTCATGTGGAATTATACAAAATCCATTTCTCTGGATTCATATTTAAGACAAGTCACTAGGGTACAACAACGTTTTCAAGTATCCCCTGAGAAATTTCATCTTAGCAAGATTTTAGGTTCTGAGATCTGCAACTAAAGCCAAACTGATCTTTAGAACAGAATAAAAATGTTTCAACATCATTCCAAAAATCGGTTTCAGCAGAACTATGGATTTTATTAAAATTATTTATTTACCCCAAAAACATTAATGAAAATATTTTCAAGTTGCATGATTTTATGAATCTGAGGTAAGCCATGCAAAGTCAGACTTAAGAACACTGTCTAAGCCGGGTTTTGTGCTACATTCAACAATTTACCCCCTTGTTTTTTGACCAGAAGATCTTAAATATACAAGCAGAGGTTTATACCCACTTCAGCATTAACTTAAAAAATAGCACCGTTTATTGCATTGTGGCTGAATGCACTGCAACTGTTACAAGCTGTAAAAAAAAAATTCTGAACAGAGATAACAAATACAGCAGCCACACAAACTGTGCATTTGCTGAATTCTGCAACATTTGAAAGATGGAATGGGAACAATTGCTACAGTATAAAAGTACACACTGTTCTAACATTAAAATGTGTTTTCTCAAATGACTTTATCCTCTCCCAAGAGGAGAGATACTGGTTCTTCTGTAACAAATTGTCAGTGATGCAAACATAATTATAATACAAGTATTTTGTTTTCATTCAATATTCTGACACAAAGGTAAAATACGTAGAAGTGCACAGGTAGAACATATTTTTAAATGCTTTTATCATTACAGATCAAAGATGCTGCTCTCAGTTGACTTTTTTTAGATCCCACAACTTATCATACCATGGGAATGTTTCAGACAAAAAGCTTGCTCTGTCAGGTAAGACTACTGAATGTCAATTCCCACCTGTAGAAGGGAAATATGAGTACTAACTGAAGTGAAGCAGAATTGGTTCTCTGTAAATTGTATTTGACAGTACAATCCCACAAGTGAGAGTGTGTTTTTTTTTTAGTTTATAATCAAAAACCTATAAATGTCTTTACTCAGAGCACAGTATAAGTATAAAAAAGTATAATTAACATTCTTATATTATAGTAACAGCAATGCACAAACAACTGCTGTTTCATTAAAGCAGTACCCAGTTCCAGGCAAATGTCAACCAAATTTGTCCTCCAGAACAGTAGCATATCTTCTGTTATCACATGAAAGGAATCCTCTACGATTCACAGAAGTGAGGATTCAGATTAGGACATCTGAGATGGCACAGTGGCAAATAAAAGGATTGTTTCACATTCAGGCAAAATCTGAAGAACAGCACCATTCTCTGGTTCGTCATGTACTATGGTCTGACATAGTTGTTTCTAACATCATATCACTTTCGTTCATTTCGATTTCAAAGGTTTCACCTACTGAAGGTTCAGTTTCTTCTGATTTCTCTGGGTGTGGCGAATTTTCTAATGCAATTACACCACTCTCTTCCAGATGCTGTCTTTCCAGCTCAAAGTTCTTTACATCCCAAGCTGGGGAAATAATATTCTTCAGTGCTTTCATGCTATTCACATCAAAGTCATAGCATCCCAGTTTGTCTTTTATATCTGCCCCTAAAATGAAAATATGTAACATATATTATGTTTATTTTACACAGATTAGTTGTACTGACTCTTAGTGCAATCAAATGATTATTTATGTATGCAATTTTGTTTCCAAGTCTACATCTGATGCCGTCTAATCCTACTCTAATAAATACATATTCATTCAAAAGATGACTTTAACCTAGTGCTTCTAAAATGTTTGTCACCGTGGTTGGACATGGAGGGACAGTAACACAATAATCCTGGCTAGAGACTGGACTACAGCTTGTAGTTTTGGTTTACACTAGAATTCACTTTAGGATTATAGGCTACACAAAAACTGCAAAAATATACACAATAAATACAAGAGCATATACATCATATCTATAGTTTCTTATACCAGCAACACAAAGAACACCCTAAACAACAGAGGGAAGGAGGGTAATAAAATGGTCATGTACAATACAAGAACATATATGCATCATGGTAGTACATGTAACGGCCTTATGTTCAGTCCTAAACTTAAAGGAGGAGAATACTATTGGAAAGAACATGTACAGCAATCAGAACATCACAAAATACAATATTACAAAAGGTACAACACTGGTACCTCCCCATACGCTCACCATTGCTAATGCCCGAGATCCAGAGTAGAAGGAGGAGGATGGCAAAAAGAGAGCAGGCACTAGAGTACAACATGCCTTTCCAAAATGCTGTGGCAGAGCTGCTTAGAAACCAATTGTAGAGCTTAGGTGATGAAGGCAAGGAGAGTATTAAAGGCAGCTGATCCAAGTAGCTGCTGATGGAATGAAACAAATGCCCAGCAAAAAGCCAATGCTAATGATGCCTTGGTAGTGCTAGAGGAAGGAAGCCAAATCCCAGCAAAAAAAGTAAGAACCAAACAACTGCTGATGCTGGCAACAAAAGCTGCAGCCCCCTTAAATAGTTTGTTTTTTGTTGGTTTGAGACAGGCTTAGTCTGCAAAAAAATAAAGGACTGTTGAAGCCACACAAAAAAGTACAAAAAAAAATCCATAGGGTCCTGTGCCACAATAGAGTGTTTTGCCTGCAAACAGGAAAATTTTGCAACTGCTAAGATAGCCACTGCTGGGAACTGCTGCTTAAAGCGGCAAGAAATTACACCTATACCATAAAAGGAAGGATTTCTACACCTTTGATACAAATCTTTAGCAGAAAATCATGGGAACTCTTTAATTAAGTAAGGAAAGTAGCAAAGGTTGTAGAGCTTTTTGCAGTAGCCAAGTAAAAGGTGAAGAATTACATAATGTACCCAATTCAGCAGTCCTGAACAAATTTGCAAAATTTGTAAGCAGGCCCTTCAACTCAGACAATCTTCTTGCAAAGCAGTTGCCCACAGAAAGAGCATCAATTCTCTTAACGATGTCAATTCTAAGGTTTGACAATAACAAAAATCTGTTTCAGTGGAGTCACAAAGATGATGAGCTGAAATTGCAGGGTGAACAAAAACATTCTTCTCTTACATTTCCAAAACAAATAACTCCTTAAACCAGGAACACACCAAGGTGAATTAAGGCTCAGAGCAAATTCTTTGCTAACTTTTCAAATTTTGTTTCTTCAATTTTTTCTGCTGTCACTTATCACAGACAAGACACTCTAGCTTCCATGATCTTCTTTTAAAACTTTTTGAGATAAAAAGAGAAAATCTGTGTGAGAACACAGGAGAGGATGTAGAGCTGTTAGATGGCTGCTTCCTTACATTTAAAACTTGTAGTGGAAGAATGCTGTGTTTCTTGGATGATCTTGCAGAGGTAAAAGGCCATGGAGATGTGAGCTTGACATTGAGCAGTGGAGTACCGAATTGTGAGATAGATGGAGAGGCCAAAATCAGAAGGGGCCTGTCTTCCTTAAGAGACTAATAGTACCTTTGGAAGAAACCTTGAGGGAGCCAAGGAGAGATCATGCATACACTTGAAGGCTTTTAGATGAGAAAGACAGAGCTGTGACTGTCTGGGGAGTGTGGCACCTACATAAGCACATGGTTTATGATCCTGGTGGTTTCAGATCTATCAGCTTTCCAAGCTGTGTTCTGCTCAATTTTTGGTGTACACTGGTGATTTAGTTGAGACTGCCATCTCCAGAGTTTCTTGTCTGCTGCCAGCATCTGCAATAAGAATGTGTTTCCTGCTGTGAGGATAAGAATGTGTTCCCGAATTGTTTGATGATCTTGATGAAAATCATTGCTTCTGTGCTCTTTAGATAACCTTGCCTGAAGAATGTGTTCCCTTGTACGCAGTTGTGTTAAACTGGAGAAAGTACATCATAAGAATAAAAAATATGTAGATGTCTGTTGGCAGGCCACTTGTCTGCTATATTAACACCTGCCCTGACTGCTGGCAAGTAAAGTCAGTACACACTTGTCTGCTATCCCGCATCCTTCATGGCCGAATCATCCAAAGTCCCTATATGTCGGGGAATTTCTCTTGTCACCACAATCTGACTATTGGAAGGCAACAATCACAGAAAGTCGGGTTTTTGATTGTCATTCCTTATTTCAATACACAAAAGCCTGGGACAGTTTAGCTTTATCCTTTGTTTGACATACAAAATTCTTTTGAATCAAAAGATCCTATTTGAATGTGTGTCCATATTAGCAAGATCCCATTGTAGCACGCATTGGGAAGCACCATTGAAGGAGATACCAGTTAGATTTCATTGTTTGGACTGTCTAAGGTTAGCCGCGCAGTTTGCACGTCAGAAAGAAGTAGTCTTGATAGACTACTGGACTTGTCTTAGTTAACTTGACTTTCTGTTGCTTGGATGGTTAGTGCAGAAAGTATATTCGCTATGACACATTCCAAAGGCTTCTTAAGCTGACACTATCTACCCACAGAATCTTAGCAGTAGATAGAGAGCCCCATATTTCAATTCCTGTGAGCCTAGAGAAAGTCTTCTTCCACTGCAGCACTCCAGAGTGCGTCCAAGGTAAAAAGGGAGGATTGGGCAAAGCAGGAGAAGTAATGATAATGAGAATTTGAAACTTTTGATACTCTATAGCAGTAGCAGTAAGCCCAGCAATGAAGAGAGGAAAACTCTACTTGTACCGTAACCAGCAGGACACTTGACTTAACTTACTTAGAGGTATACCAGGCACAAACGCTCCTGCTTTCTTGAGATCTAAAAAAGTGTTGGTGTTGCTTTGCCCAGACCTTAGGAATGCTGTTGTAACACTCCTTCTTTGAACTTAGGGGTAAAAGAAAAGTGTGGGAGACATCTTGAAAATTGGTCTCCACGTGTTCCCCCCTTCATTAGAACCTGCTGAGAATAAAATCTGGCGCCTTTCTGATACAGGGGAGGAGGAACGCCTCTCATCCCTTTAAAGGAGGAGAAACTTGCTTGTGAGCCTCTTTTCTTGTGTGAGATGATATCCAACACCCATTTTCTTGGGCATTGTATGGAAGCAAAATCTTGAAAAGTGAAAGTCTCAATCCAACACCAATTTTGTCTTGGTAATTATGATGGTAGCTTTTTGAAGAGGACAGTTTCTTCTCCAAAGGGGTGCCAGTGAGAAATCTACTGCCAGCTGAAAGACAAGTCATTGGGTCTCCTGTGAAAAGGACTGAGAACCTGAGCCACAGAGTGCTGTCGCTACCAGAACTCCACCCCCTAGACTGGGAATCATAAGCCTCTTAGCCCTACGTCCTTTCCACTAAACCCTACTAACCTAAGCTGCATATGATCTCACCTTAGCAGGCCAATTAGACTAAGTTTGTGGCGTGGCTGCTTTAAACTGCTTTGGTTACATAGACTCAAAACATCAGCTTATTCCATTTCAAAGAAAAAGCTACAATAACATCCAAGCAAAACACTCATTCCTTACCTAATCTGCTTCCATCATCAACAGAACTAGTAGCAGCCACCCTCGAGGAGGCCTGTACAGCATCCAAATGCATGCAAAGAACCTAGCTAGAATTTGCCTGTGACACATGAACCAAATCCAGCAATTCCATTGCAAGAATGCTTACCCCACAAAGCAGAAGCATCTTACCTTCATTTTCAATTTCCACTCAAGATCAACTAGCACACATGTGAAATTGACACCAATGCTCTCATGGCCTAATTAGCAAGAAGTATAGCATTATTCTCCCACCTATCAATGCATGGGAAAATAGAGTGGAAGAAACCATTTTCCCCTTTTATCAGAAGCTTTAGCCCTTTCAGCCCTCCTGTTTTTTTTTATCACAAGCCAGCTTTACTTTTTTTTCCCCCTTGAGAAATAGTTTCTCTTTCTGAGACTCTAACTTAAACAAATGATGCCGGGCTTAGGCACCTATAATACATCTCAGCAAAGGATCAGGCAGGAGGCAATACACCTGAGTTTTAGCTTTAAGCAAAATAGCTAAGGGTAAATCACATTGTTAAACAACAATCACCTTCCTAGGGGCCTATGCTGGGTAAAAACCCAATTCCTAGGCCTTCTGGAATCAGAATAAGAGTCATCCCCATTTAAGTGCTCCCTCATGGAATACAGAGTCTCTGAAAATGAAATCCTCCTCATCAGAGAGAAGAAGAAGGAGGAGAAGAATCTCAGGAATCGCAGAGAAGACTCTGAGAATCCTGCAAGTCTTCATAGAGACTCTCCAGCCTCTGACACCTGGAAAAATCTATCAAACTCGGTTCCAACCCCTCCCCTTATCAGGGGGGGGCATAACCCTTAATCATATATTTCTTAGGTACTATGAACCCGAAATATTGGAGAAGCCAGTTTCGAAATGCTAGGAGGCCCCTCCACTGAAGCTGAACTAGGCCTACCTCTCAAAAAAACTACCTTGGGAGGAAGAGGAGGAAGAAACTACCTTGGGAAGAGAGGAACAGTTGCCTACCCCTCTCCTCCCTCCACCTGGCCCACCTCCTGAGAAGGCACATCCTGTAACAGTAAAGTTTCCTGGCGTAACTCCATGGCTCCTCCTGGAACCTAAAGCTGGCACGGGGTTTGGGTTGAACAGCGTCCGACTGCCCGTTGTTTTGTCCTAGGCTTAGCTGTTTGTCCTTGCGCTCTTTCCGGAGCATGGGTTCTGGGGCATCCCGGCATTTATAATTACAGCAAAACTTCAAACACCCACCTGGCACTCACTATTTAATAGTTAACTTGTTTAACCTTAAACCTTAGCACAAAGGCGGCTGTCGTCACAACCAAACAAGGTAAGCTAACAACAAGGTATACAAGGTATGGTAATCCCTATGGAGGTATCTGTTTCACACAAGAAATACAGTTATTTTTTCTGACATCCGGTTAAATAATGCTGAGAAAAAAAAAAAAACGTCCCTCCCAGCAACTCTGTAACTCTGTTGAACCCGAAACAAACCTTTCGACGAAATATTTCAGAAACGCCAAACCTGCGCTAAAATTCTTTCCACGCATGGACCATGCGGCAAAAGACTGAGGATATGGCGTCGGTCATGCGTGACGCATTGGCGTACTGGCGTCAGTCTAATTTCGCGCGACCTGACCCTCAGATCAGCCTGGTATTCGGGCCGACTGGATGCGGACTATACCCAATAGTAAGGACTGCAGCAATGGGGAACGAAGAACATCATAAATGGGCATATTATGATATCCATGTTTCAGTATTTGGCAGTATCACAAGTCAGCAATTACTGTCTTCCCTAATACCCTACTGCTCTTTACTAAAATGAAATAGAGTGATGAATGTTTCCAGCTTGTTACGAGAAAGTTGTACAACATGATTTTTTTAAAAAAAACTCTATCGGACTAATTCTCACTAATCAGGAAGACAAATAACTAAATGCATGAATTTAAAACTAAGACAACAGGGCATGTTTATAATAAAACATGCTTATCTATGCTGCAATTTGCTACTCTTATGAATTTAGGATGCTCTTTACTTGGTTATCTCAATTCTCAAAGCAAAATTTTAATTACATTTTTCAATTAACTTCCCACTGGAAAATATTCTGGTTTGAGCTGGCTCACACAGACATGTAAGCAACACCAAGCCTATGTCAAACACCAAACTGTCTCAATCCGGCAATTCTCAATTAGAAGAATTAGTTCAGGGCTTAACACCAGTGCTGTGTGTGTCAAGTATAGTGTCAATTCACTATGTACCAGTGATGGCATTTTGGATACTGCAATTAATCAAACAAAGAAATGCATGCTACATTCATGACTGCAGCTTGTCAGTTCTTCTGATGCTGACCACACTGCACTTGCATCAGTCAGCTTTGCAGTTTTAAACTGCTCTGCAGACTGAAGACAACACAAACACATCTGTCGCTACCCCGACCAATACAGTAAATGCTAACCTCTTATGTGCTTGTATCCGTCAGACTCAGGCTCTTCTACTCAACAGCAGTGTTTGAAAACCCTTAAAAATAGACTGTGTACTGTGCTTCTTTGTTCATGGTCCTGATGGTGGTGTGATTCATAAAACTGATATAGTCCTCAGGGGTTTATTAATGTAGTCACAGTAGAAGGCAATACAGTTTGTCAGCCACATGGTAAGAGTCTGCTTGGAGACAGGCTTCCCTGCCATATCAGGTATATATAAAACAAAAAGGTTTGTCTGTTTACCTGAAATTCATTGTTCTAGAAATGTAATACCTGAGCTGTCTAATGGGATGCAACACATGTATTATCCTTTCATTTTTATTTTAGGAATTTTGGTAAAAGGCTAACTGCTAACTCAGAAACTACTCTGAAGGCTTTCCCTGTTTCTCCTTGCAACTCTCATTCTCTTTAAGCTGATGTTTTAGCTACTAGGAATAACACTTTTCCGGGACAGAAACTTCAGTGCTGAGGGGTATGGGTTCAAAAAAAGCCAAGAGTAGCTTTTCAATGAGAGAGTCCATGTCTCAAAGGGATGTATAGGTCTCCTGGGAGAGGTCTGAGGTAAAAATTCCCTCCAATAAAAAGAAGTTATGTCTTACCATAACATTCCGCCTGTGTTGTCAATCTTCATTAATCCTTGACTGTGGGCTCGGTTCTGAGCCTCGGCAAAGACTCAGCCATTTACTTCAGCTCGCGCCTTCCAAACACTCAAGCCAGGCTCTATCCATAATGCTCCTCCCTAAATCACCTCAGATCGAGTTTGCCTAAATTAGTGTCAGACAGACAATAGCAATAAAAAAAAGACAGACCAGATCTGTGTCCCTATTATGAAGCTAGTCTAGGAAAAATTCGATCCACTAAGAGTCCCAGGCCGAGGGAAGGAGGGGAGGGGGGATGTCAAGGATTAGAGAAGAGCGACAACACAGACGGAGCGTTATGGTAAGACAACTTGTTTATCTGATGTTGTCAATCTTCATGTAATCCTTGACTGTGGGACAGAGTTCCTAGCTACCTAGATCTTGGGAAGTCTCACAGAAGAATATTCCTAAGCACCATTGAACCGAACGATGCACGTCTCCTAGAGACCTGGTCCAATTTGTAATAAGTGATAAAAGTATGAGGAGAAGACCATGTGGTTGCTGCACAATGTCATCTAAAGAAGCTCTGACATGAAAAACTGCAGAATCTGCTTCAGCCCATCTTGAGTAGGCTTTCATAGGGGGTGGAGGGTGAAAAGTCCCTTTGAATGATAGATAAATGTGATAGAATCTCTGAGCCACTTAGCTACTGGGAAAACTGGAAACTGGGTTACCTAAGGAAAGTGAGGAAAAGGCAACAAATAATTGGTCAGATTTTCTGAAATTCTTTGTTCTGTGAAGGCAAAAACCATTGTCTACGAACGTCTAATAAATGCAGACAATACTCTCCCTTATTGGAGAAGTTAGGGAAAAAGACTGGTAGGTGCAATGTTTGATTGATATTAGAAGCTGAAACTACCTGTGGCAAGAAGGAAGGATTAGTCCTGAGGAAACCCTGTCTTTGTGAAATATTATGTAGGGGAGTTTGCAGGGCAAGGCTTGAATTTCCAATACTCTTCTTGCAGAAGTGATCGATACTAAAAATGTTTTCAAAGTCAGAAAGTTTAAGTCACACGTAGCTGATGGTTCAAAATGGGAAAGACTAAGAGACTGTAGAACTGGGGGTAAAATCCCATGGAGCAATGAGCTCTTTAAATGGAGGCCTTAACTTTAGGATTCCCTTCAAAAAGGCTTTACAAAGTTTATGTGACATAAGTGAAGAACCATCAAAATCAGAATGTAAATTAGATATCGTGGCTAGATGGACCAGAATGGTTGAGGCTGAAGAGCCAGTTTGATAAAGATCAGACAAAAAATCTAATACTCTATGCACGGGGGCTGTAAAAGAGCCCAGATCATTGTTAAGAGTCCACTATCTAGCAAATTTTTCTCATTTACTCTGGTACAGTTTCCTAGTAGCAGGTTTGTGATGGGCCAAAATGATTTGACGGATGGGAGAGGAAAGGGAAGAATGCCTGGAAATCATGGGAATTGGAGAAGTCAGGCAGTGAGCTTGAGATGTTGGAGATTCGGATGAACCATTCCTTCTGGCTGAGATAATAGATCTGGAGCTGGGTCCAGAATCCAAGGTTTCTGAAGAAGGTGATGCCAAATAAATGGAAACCAAACTTGTCAAGGCCAGAACGGGGCAATGAGGATTATCGTGTTCTTCAACATCTCGGCTTTCTTTAGAAACTGAGATATCAGAGGAGTTGGGGGGGGGGCATACAGGAGACCGGGGGGCCAACTGTGGAGAAGAGCATCTCTGGGTAACTCCCCTGGAGGGGGGGGGATCAGGGTGAAGTAACCGTTGCACTTGTTTAGAGAGGACACAAACAGATCGCAGCAAGGTTGGCTCCAGTGACGGAAAATCTTGTCTGTCACAACAGGATTGAGAGACCATTTGTGAGGCATCAGAATAGCTCTGCTCAGCTTGTCCGCTATCACGCTGGAGCTCCCCAGAATATGTACTGCCATGAGAAAGCGGTTGAAAGAAATCGTCCATTGCCAAACTCTGAGGGCTAGAGGGTAAGATTTGGTTTCTCCTTGTTTGCTGATGAACCAGACTACTGACATGTTGTACTGATGTGCAAAGTGGCCTCCAGATGGGACCAAGTGCCTTTGACTGTCCTTCCCAGATAATGCCCCCCCACCCTATCTGGGAAGCATCCATGGTCAGTATGACTTGGGGATGTGAAACGATGAAAAGGTGGCCCAAAAGGATCTCGATGGAATGGCGCCACCATGACAGGTCTTGTTTGCAGTGATTGGTGATCACAATGTGATGCTACATCGGCTGATTCATTAACGACCATTGAGAGGCCAGAAGCCACTGGAGAATCCACATGTGATATCTGGTTAAGGGAACTAGACTAATAGAGGCTGCCATTGAGTCTAGGATGAGTCTGTTTGGAACACTTCTGTTCTGAATAATATGGTTTACTTGTGATCCAATCTTTTGTAGCCTTTCTACTGTGAGTGAAGCAATTCTTGAAACCATATTTAACAGACCTCCGATAAATTCTAGCTGCTGTGTAGGATGCAGATTTGACTTTTCATAATTTATTGTAACGCCTAAATAAGTTCAAAGGTGCAGGGTGTACTCTCTTGCCCATTCTAGTGGATGCCTGCTGGTAGCGGTAAGGAGCCAGTCATCGAGATAAGGAAAAACGTGAAATCCCTGCAGTCTGAGATGAGCTGCTGCCACTGTCATACATTTGGTAAATACCCTGGGGGCTGCGGTGAGACCAAAGGGCAGTGCTCTGAACTGCAAATGACTGGCTCCCAGCTGGAAGTGCAGGAATCCCCTGGAGCATTTGTCCATTTTTATATGGTAATAGCAATCGTCTTTTTCCAAGAATGGAAGTATTGACTGTAGCAAGAAAATCCGGAACTTGGTTTGCTGAATTGCCTTGCTGAACTGACTGAGATCCAAAATGGGTCTCCAGTCCTGTCTTTTTGGGCACTAAAAAGAATCTAAAGTAAAACCTCGATCCTCTTTGGTCTGTCTGGTGGGAATTTTTGGATGAGACTTTTTTTTTTAGCAGTTTTTGAATGTCTATAACTCCTGCTTCCATGTGACTGGGTGGAACATTCGGGAGGTTTTTTTTGTGTTTTTTGAATTGAGGAAAGGGGAATAATGTAACCTCTGGAAATGATTCCCTACACCCATTTGTCCAATGTTATCTGTAGCCAGGCAGATTGGTGCAGGGATATTCGTACCCCGACTGCCTCCAAAGGAAGGCAATCAGACCTCTGTTCAGGAGTGCTGGTAGGAGTTACCACAGAAAGAATCTCTGAATCCCTGGTTCTGTAGGCCACCTCTGCCTCTAGGATGGCATCTTCCATTGTATCTTCCCCCTCTGCACCAGGGGAAAATCCTTGCCATGCGAGTCCTGGAAAGGCCTTGGGACTTTTTGAACCACAGCCTCCCACTTCTCTGGTTCCTGGAGTAGGGCCATTGAGGAGTGGAGAAGTGTACGCCCATGGCAGAAAGGGTCTTTCCATCTTTCTCACATCTGGCCAGTGTGCTTTTTACTTTGGGTCCAAAAAGGGATGTTCCATCAAATGGGGCATTGACAAACGAAGATTTAAATGGCTCCACAAAGTCACACAGGCACATCCAGGCGTGTCTCCGAATGGCTACGTCTGAACCTGCTGCTATTGTTGTCCCTTCGGCTGTGTGGACAATCAGCCTCATGAACGAGTTAGAAATTGCCTTGAGGGTGGCGAGCTAAGAGGCAACTTTGTCTCGGATCTCTTCGGCTACTGCTCCTTTGAGAGTATCTGACAGCTCTTTGATCAGATCTCTCTGTAGCCTGGTAAAGTGCGTCATGTAGTTCAAAGACCTGAGTGAGAAGGTTAATGAAGCATAAACGCACTTCCCGAACCTATCCATAGTACTGGATTCCTTGTTAGGAGGATGGATAGTAGGACTTTCCTCTGCAAGTTCCTTCTTTGTGGCTGCTGCTATCACCATGGCATTTACGGGGATTCCCTTAGCCCAATGCTGCTGTTCTTTAGGGGCAGAAAGGACCTGGTCAGGTCTCTTGGGGATTTGCTCAATGGAGTCAGGAATCTTCCTGGCCCACTTAGCGATCAATTTAATGAGCTCATCAGTGGGCGGAGAGATCCAAGAGGTACAGGGTTGGGCACAATAAGTTTCCAGGTATACAGACTCCTCTGAGGAAGGCTGGAGGGTAGACCAGCCACCCCACTGTTTCAGGATTTCCAGGAGGTCTCCAAAGGAAACAGCATCAGGGGTGACCTGGGGGAACCTTCCCCTTCATCAAAATCGGTATCCTCAGTGAAGGACTCCTCCGGGGAGTCTAAGTGCTTCCTCTTGCACTTTTTCTTCAGAGGTACTTCCTCAGGGGGGGATGTTCTGGGGAAATATCCGAAGAGGAAACCACCAAGGTAGGTCTTTCCTGAGGCTTTTATGCCCAATGCCCAAGGGATGAGGCTGATGGTAGCTCTGGTCAAGGGGATGCAGAAGTTTGGCTCAACAAGGACTGGGAGTCCACAATAGACAAGGCCTTCTCCATGATCCGGAAGGCAGGCCCCCCCAGGAGGGAATGTAGCCCAGAACCAAAATAGACTCCTTCAGAACAGTGGTTCCACCCCACATCAAGGAAGTGGCCTCTGAAACAGAAGCCTGGGTCGAGCCAACAAAAGCTGAGGCACCGAGAGACATATAAGGTTCTGATAAAAAGGAAGTTGAACCCTACCCCAAAGAACTAGCGATGAAGTCTTGACCCTGGGAGACTTCCGGTTCAGAAAAAACAGAGAAGCTCAAGGCAATTCTCAGTTCTGGAGAAGAGGCTCTTACCGGAACTGAGACAGTCAGATCCAGGTAGGCCAGTGTCAGGGGCTCCAAAGACTCAACTGGAGTTGAAGAAGGAAGATGAGATGGTGTTAAAGAAGGACAGGTCTCGGTGCTGACTTGGCTGGGAAACGAAGATGGAGGTGATCCCCTCACCATCAACAGCTGGTCCACCAGCGTCATGATGTTTGATTCTGAGAGGCTCTTACTGGATCGAAGGACAATGCTGAAGGAGACCTAGGTGGTCACGGTTCCACGAATAGGCTAGGAAGTCAGTCCAAAGATGGATCAATCAACTGAGAGTACATTGTCTTTGGTATCAATATCAATGTGGTCTGCATCAGTACCGATGAAACATCTGGTACCGAGGCAGTAGTTGTCTTATCCAAAGTTGTGGTAGGTGCCGAGTCTGTCTTGCCTATGAGTGCTGAGGGAACTGTCGACATTGTAGGCTGTTTGGATAATTTTTTAGGTGGTTCTAAGGAACTGCCCAGAACCAAATGGGAACATTTCTTCAGTTTAGAAGAGGATGAAGAGGAGGACGAGCAGGCTTTGGTCTTAGACCAAGATATGCCCTATTCAAAGTAACCTTTTAATAAACCCTTCAAAAACAACTTGTTTCTATGCTCAGTTAAAGTCCTGGCAAAGAAACTATGAAATATGGTGCAATCTTCCTGCAGAGGTACGACACCTAGGCAATACACACACCGGGAATGCCCATCTGAATTGTGATCTTTCTGTTGCACTTCTGGCACCTCTTAATGCCAGAAGTGCCCTTTTAAGGTTTAACAGGTGCACCAGATTTATCAGCCATGCTGGAAAAGAAGGTTTAGTGCTGATAAAGGTCACACACACTTGAAAGAGAAAAAGGTACCAACTATGGTAGCTAGAAATACCTAAATAGATAAAAGAGAGCACCAGCAACGGTACATAGAAAAAACTACCTAATGGTAGAGGAAAGGGAGAAAGAGATTGCACACATGTACAAAAAGAGATGAGAGGAGCAGGTAGAAAGAAAGACCAAAAGTATTTAAGAATATAAATATAATTATATGAAAGGAATGTATAGAAAATCAGAGAAAGGAACTTACTGTGAATAACTACCAAAGCTCGAGAGAGGTCAGACACATATGACACACAAAGTGGCAAATGAGATCTGAGGTGATTTAGAGAGGAGCATTATGGGTAGAGCCTGGCTCAAGAGTTTGGAAGGCGTAAGCTGAAGTAAACAGCCAAGTCGGTTCAAAGGCTTGAAACCAAGCCCACAGTCAAGGATTACATGAAGACTGACATCAGATCTGGTTATCTCCAAGGGTACATATGCATCATTGGCCAAGTGGTGCACCTTAATGGTGGTATAAGAACAGCCACTTGCCTGACACAAGTATGTTAGGATGTGACATTTCTTGTACTGTGGGCCAAGATTCCCTTTAGATGAGGAACACAGTGACAATCTCCATTTAATTAAGTACAAGTATTATGCTTTGTAGCCTCTTGTAAAGTAGCAGTCACGTCCTCTGAAAGCAAATGTATAAGGTTGATAAGTTCCATGCTACTAATTTCAGAGTCTTCAAGTCTGGGTGAACCAGAGCTCCTTTATTCTGACAGAGAAGAGTGTAGATATGCGAGAGTAAGAGACCCTACTTTGTCATTTTCACAGTCTAGGATAACCACAGCTTCCTAGGGACACAAAAGGGCAACTAAAAGGATTCTGGCTCTTCCTATCCTGATCTTTTGCAGCACCTCTGATAACAGGGATGGGGAAGAGAAGACAAAGCATAAGATTCTTGCCATCAGACATTGAAGGCATGCCCTTCCCATGCTTTGCTGCATGACAGCCTGAAAAAAACCTTTGTAGCTGGTAGTTAGCTCTTGTCTAACATGGACAGATTCAGTACTGGAAGAATCCCCCCTCGCTTAAGGGATTGGAAAAATTTAGGGTCCAATTTTCATTAATTGTCACTGACAATAATTCTGCTTACTCTGATTGCCATCACAATCTGGGCATATAAGCTCTCAGGACAGGCAGCTCCCATACTAACACAGCCATTTTGCACAGCTGAAAATAATAAGTGCCCGCCTGCTTTTTCTGTGAGTATTCTTAGTGGTGCTGGCAGCAGGGTAAGTTTGAATACCCTTACAGCCAGAAACAAAGCTATCATCTCCAGGTCTTCTGGACCTTCAGCTACTTCAGGTGTGCCCCTTAAAGCAATGTTTATAGCACCCTTGGTAAGAATCTGTTTATAGCACCCTTGGTAAGAATCTGTTTTCCTTGCAGGAGTACATTGGCAACCTGCCTTTGCTGAGTTCTACCTTCTCAAAACATCAACTGAACTCTTTCCAGAAGGAAAGATATGGAGAATCATGTGATAAAGAGTGACTGTGCTGTTGGCAGAGATCAGAAAGGTACAACTTGCCTTATGTTAGTGGGATCATCAAAAAGCACAATTGTGTAAGATCTTATCATAACAGTGAAGTCCTACTTTTCTTGTATTCTCACTCTGTGGATATCCTGTTGAGGATAGCTGAATGTCTGGCCATCATAACAAAGCCTTTACATCTCCCAGGCATCATACGTCGGAGGTATAGTCTATGAAGAAGGAGAACAGTACGTATGTGACATACATACCTCACAACTGATAAAATGGGGGGGGGGGCAAAGGCCAAAAATAGGGACAGATTTTAAATATTGCTCTTATAAACTTAGCAAGTTGCTGCAGTAATGGGGTTTGTTTTAACATAAATTTTCTGAAGGATTTGAAGTCTGAAACTCAAATGTATGTCATTATTTTGTGACTTCAATCCTCAGATCATCCCAGTAATTTACCAGAAAACCACAAACTTTATGAGGGACAGACCACAAATATGAGCCTAAAATCTGGACATTCTGTGAAAATCTGGACAGTTGAGAGGTAAGGTGACATATGAGCACCTAATCCTCAGAAATGAAGTGTCCCAGAAGAACTTGAACAACCCCAGATGAAAGTAGTAACACACACATCCAGGAAGAGAAGAAGAAAAAGAAAAGAGGAAAGATCTTTGAGTCAGAAGGAAAAACAACAGGAAGTAACAGGGCATAGGAGGGAGGAGCAGAATATGCAACAGCGAAAAGTAGGACATCTACTGTTATGGTAAGATCTTACACAATGTGCTAAGCATAAACAGAAGACCAAGTAGCATCTTCCAACATGGATTTAGTATCCAGACCCTTGAAAATTGCACCAGAATAGGTCCCTGCCCTGGCAGAATGACCATGAACAGAAGAGGAAATCTGCTTGCTATGAAAAGAATAGCAAAAAGAAATGGCCTTAGAAATCCAGGAAGAGATGGTTTCCTTAGTTACCACCAAACTCAATGTCCTGGCATGAAAAGAAACAAAAGGCTACTCAGATTTCCTAATATGTTTTGTCTTGTCCAAGTAATATCTGATCTGTCTATGTAAATCCAAGGTGTGTAGAATCCTTTCACTTGAATTCTGTGCAGATAGGAAAAAAGAAGAAAGATAACCAGTGTGATTCAATAATTAACCATCTTGGACATAAAAGGATGCCAGGTATGAAGTCCCTGTGAAAAAAAAAACAAAAAAAAGTGGAACAGTCATGTGTACGCCTGAAGTTCAGAGACCCACTTGGCAGAAATAAGGGCCACCAACAATACAGTCTTCCGAGTACAATGTTGTTGGGAAGAAAAAACTGCAGGCTCAAAGGAGACTGGTCAATTTCTCAAGAGCAAAATTAAGGTCCCAAGAAGAAGGAATAGGATGTATAAGAGGGATGCTTTTTAAAAAGTTTGACTTCAAAACTAGAAGCCAAGAGTGGCTTCAGAGGCAGAAGAGTAGAAATGGCTTGCAAATGAACTTTAATGGACAAATATGCCAAGCCAGAATTAAGCAACTCACACAAATAAAGGATGGTAGGAATGCCCATAGAAAAAAGGGTCCAGGTTATGCTTGAGACACTAAACAGAAAATCTATTCTACTTATTCACAAACAATTTCCCAGTAGTGGATTTTCTGGCCTACTGCAAAACCTGAAGCATATCCTCAGAAAAGTGGTGCCTAAAAGGAATCAAAACATTATCACACAAAATGCCATACGAAGGCTGGACAAGTGAGGGTGAATGACAGATCCCTTGTCTTGTGTGAGAAGATCCATCCTGTGAGGTAACTTGTGATGATTGCCCCCGACCAGATGAAACAGAAGGGAGAACCAGTGCTGTCCAAGCTAAAAGGGAGGAACTAGCAAGATTTTGGATGTGTCCCATAGGATCTTGTGCAGGACCGTTGGTAGTAAGGGGGGAAAAGGCATACAGAAAAATCCCCTTCCAAGAAAGAGATGGCACCTACTTTTCAAGCCAGAAGACTGGGTACTCTGGATCAGAACTGGAGAAATTGTCTGTTCAGAGTGTAGGTAAAAAGATCTACCTGAGGAGTATCCTAGTGATATACATGTCCAGAAACACCTTCCTTTGAAGCATCCATTTGTAAGGATTTGTCCGTGTACAGCTCCTGAGTAGGGACAGGAACCTGAAAAGGCATACCTGGGTTCAGGGAAATCTGGTGACTCCACCAGTGAAGCTCAAGCTTGACAGAAGGCAAGAAAGGAACCAGATACTTTACAGGATGGCAGTGCTGGAGCAAAACAGTCTTGAGTTCCCACTGGAATTTCTTTATTTGGAGTTTTTCAAGGGGAACCATGTGAATGGTGGATGCCATATACCCCAGAGCTCTGAGAAATTCCCTTGCAGGAAGAATTGGAAAAAGAAGAACAGACTGGAAATAAGCAGTCAAAGAGAGGACCTTGAGAGGCAGAAGGCAAACTAACATGGGAAAGATCTGAATCCTGCAACTCGGAAACACCTGGTCCTGAGGAGGAGTCAGCATACAGACTTTTTGAGATAAGAGTGTGAACTCCACACTGCGTAGAAGCATAGTGAAGTGTAGATTCTGAAGCAGGAGCTGCTGAGAGGCAGTATGAATCAAGATGTCATGCAAATAAGAGAATATCTGAATTCCCTGAAGTCTGCAGAAGGCTACCCACAGGGGCCATACATTTGGTAAAGACCCTGTGAGCTGTAGAAAGACCAAAAGGCAAAGGAGAAATGATAATGAGAGGAAGAGACTTAGAAACATAAAAATGTCTTGAAGAAAGGGTGAATAGGACTGTGGAGGTAAGTAGCCTTCAAATTCAGGGGATACCAGAAAAGCTTGAAGAAGTAACTGAGGGGAAAAGTGTCTAAAGAGACAATATCTGGAAAGAAGGAACCTTGAGAAAGGTGTTGAGAAAAGAAAGATTTAGAATGGGCCTCCGTGACCCCTCCTTCCTGGGAACAAGAAACATGGAATTTTTTTCTGAAAAAATTAGTTTGTTCAAAGCAGGCCGGTCACCTGAATACTTCAGATAGGAGTAATGGAATAGGTCTCTGGTTCTGTTTTGTTGGTTTTCAAAACTGGGGTCACCAAAACCAACCTGGGTCTCATCCCAGCGCTTTGGTGACTCCAGATAAACTCGGGTCGATTGCATGCTCTTGTAGTGGCGAAGCAACATTCAAATGTCTGCCCCATCAACTTTCGATGGTACTATCTGTGCCTTCTATGGTGACCACTAGTAACAGGGAATCAGGGTTCGATTCCAGACAGGGAGCCTGAGAAACCCTACCACATCCAATAAAAACCTGTTCCCTGATGAGACAGTGGGAGAAGTTGGATGTTTCCATGTACCACCAGATCCTGCAGAACCAAAGGAAAAAGAGGGAGCTGACAAGGATGCTGCTGCTGAGGAAGGCCTGAGAATGGAAGAAGAGACTTTCAAACCATAAATTAAGCATTTTGGATAATGGAAAGTACCCAAGCATCTGTGGTAATCTGTTGCCAAACAGGAAAAGAAAGTATCAACCTAAAGGACAAAGGAATCTGAATGAGGAATAGGAGTGGCTGAATGTCAAATAGAAGCAGATCTGTCAGGGAAAGGAAGCTTTTGACTCTTAGCACCCTGAGAATGCTTGCCTGGTAAACCCTCCTAGCAGTTCTCTTTCTCCTAAAAGGCTGTTCAGAGTGCCTATGAACAAAAGAAGACTTAGTAGGATAATTTATTAACAGGACAGAGAAAGATTTTATTCAAGTTCTGCATCACATTACCCCTTCCTTCAGGATCTTAAATAATTCAGCCCCAGCAGTGCCAAATAGATTCTGGTTGCCTAAGGGAAAATCCAATAATTTGGCCTTGATGTTTTCAGGCAGAGTCTGCAGGAGTAATCAAGAATATCTCTGCATAACAGATCCAGATGCAGCTGCCCTAGAGGACTCAGCATCATAGTTGCACCTAATAGACTGACAAGTCAGAGAAATTGCAGAAGTCTTACCTTCTGAGTCAGGCAAATCAGTCAGAATGCCTCTAAGTTTGGAGAGAAGAGCCAGGGCATACCTACTCATATAGGTGTTGTAATTAACAGCCCTCGAAGGAGGGCTAAGGTAGTAGAGGTATATACCTTTTTACCACACCTGTCCATGGCACAGCTGTCGTTATCAGAAGGTAAAAGCTTAGAAAAAGACAGCAACTTGGATGGTTTATCAGTGGCTACAGAAAAAACAGCAGGATCAGAGGAAGGGCTTTTAAATAAGAACTGTTGAGTTTCAGGAACTTTATAGAACCTGTCTGGTTTATTAGGAGTAAGAGGCTGAGAATCAGGGGCCTGAGAAGTTGCAGAGAAAGTATCCAGAAGGTCAGCTAGCACAGGAGGGACTGCAAAAAGACACAGTGAATCTATAAAGCGTTCATTGTTCCTTTTTGAACAACCTGGGAAATGTCTCGCTTAAAGTATTCCACAGTATTTTAAAGGAACATCAACTTTAGCAAATCTAGGAGGTTCAGACCCATGCCTAGATTCAATGAAGGCACCAGGCACTGCTTCCTTAATTTGTGGAATCCCTCTAGGTCCCTCAAAAATAATCAGTTGTGGCTCCCCCTCCACATCAGCATCAGATATAGGCACAGCATCAGTGGACATGTGGATTGGGAGTTCCATGTCAGCCTCCAACTGGATCATGCACAGGGAGCTAACAGCAGCTCCAAATGGTCCTCTGTAGTCTTCACTCAACCTAATGGAGATATCTGATGGAAGCCAGACAGCAGCAGAACCAGTTTTTACATTTTTCGGCTTCCTTTTTAAGCAGCATATGAACACTGGGGCAAGTGGATTTTTCCGTGGTACCCTGAGCCAAAAGATTCCATCACTTGTTCTCCAAGTAAATGGAAAGAGATGACAGATGACTGTGAAGTGTCTTAGGCCCAAGAAATCTCGAGGTGCATATGGTTGTAGGTCTACCTTTTTGTGGAATCTGCCACCCACACTCACATCTTCCCTTCCTGGATGACATGTAAACTTAAGGTAATAGGTAGGAAAAATGAAAAGAAGAGACCCCAAAGGAGCACTCATCTGTAGAATGTTTGCTAATGGAACCATCTCGATGAATGGCTTGCAGCTCAAATTCACATGTATCACTGGGACTGGCAGCAAAGAAAATGAGAGCATTAGGCACTCGTACATCAACAATGTACTTATTGACTTCCATGTAGGATATAACTCTGATGACAGACGGCCGGAAGATGTAAAGGATTTGGTACGCTGACTGGACGTTCAGCTATCCTCAATCGGATAGCCCAGGAATAAGGAATACTGCAACACTGATAAGGAAGGACATTGGATGACAGTGATCGGATGATAATCTCAACTAGTAACCCTTCCTCTCACGTCCCCTAGCCACCCTGTCTTACACCGTTTTATCATTGCATTCCTTCCTCTGCAGGCTCTGGCTCACCCTTTACCCTCCCCTTCCCTCCTCATTCAATCTCTCAGACCTGTTATAACATGCTTAACTACCTCACTTCCTCTCAACTCCAAATACATTTCCAACTGACTTACATCTAGCTTCTTCTCACTACCATGTATTCTACTCACTTAGCCTCCTCTCTTACTCATCTATATTCCCCTTTCATCCCATTAGCCCTTCTAGCTTGTTCCACCTTCATGTGGAGCATCTGCTTTATATCTGTCTGAGTTTAGTGCAATATCTGTACATAAGATTTAGGTTTATGAGTTTAGAACACTATCCGTTTGAGCTTAGTACTATCTGTATATACATCCTACCTTTATTCCTAGCCTCTAGTTAGATATTGGTATATCTGTTCGTTACTATGTTTCATACTGTATATGTATATCTAATGTTTGCTGCAGTATGTATTACTTACTATTGTATGCATGTTCAATTATTCTTCATGTACTCTGATGCTCATTCATTGTTCTGTGGAGCTTTTCTCCCCGGGCCTCCACTGAAAAAGAACATGTGTCCAGTTGAAATTTCCTGGTAAACAAATGTAAATAAATAAATAATGCATGTCACCAGGGCTCTCAGACTCCTTCTGGCAGACATCTTAAGATTTCTGTACCACACATGCAAAGAAAACTTTTACCTGAAGGGCCCTTTCCCAGGAAAGGTAAAGGCACCTCGTATTCATGTCCATGTCCAACCCAGGAAACCATTCAACTTCTCTGAGACCAGACTCAACTTTGGGAGACTTAAGCTCAGATTAACTAGGCAATATATGGTAATCATCACAGATTTCTTCCTCCACGCATAAATATCGCTCACGGCGCCAATTAATTCAAATAATATGATAAGAGCCCAAAGCATCCAACGTCAGGAACTTAGGAAGTTCTAAATGCAAATCTGAATAATTACACACCACTTAAAAATACTGTTTAATAGAAAATCTGTGCGTTTTCATCCCCATACAATATTTCAGGACTTCGTCAGTTTTGTAGTTAGGTCAGAGTGACAAAGGAGACCTCTGGAACTGGCAAAGACAGCAGTGTGTGGAGAGTGAGCAACCTAAAATTTGGTCGTACTCAGGAATCAGTTCAGCATTAATAGGTCTAAAATAGGTCACAACAGCCACACTTCTGTACAGCTAGGAAGATCCTCTTCCTGCTCGTCCAGAGGCATTTCCTCTACAACACCTCAGGCTATCAGCTGCTGTAGCACTACCAGTGTTATGTGGGGCTGGTCCTAATGGACTGACGGCATATCCTTAAAAGGAGGGAATGCCCTGAACCCCAGTTTGCATCTGTTTGGACCCAACATCTCAGAGTTCAGGCTAAACCAATTCTTTTTGAAATAAGACAGCTTGCCCTACAAAAGATAGGAAGTAGAAAGTACATTAAAGGGGAAAGAGGATGAGACCAAAATCAATACTGGCTAGTAGATTTCTATGACTATCTCGTCTGCTGCCTTTCCAAGTCTCTGCTTAACTTGGGTGTCTCTACTCGATTTTCTATAAAAGGATCGCTATTTGTCTCGATAGCTCCTGCTGTAGCTAGGAATGGATGAGTAAAATAACCTTTTCACCCATTCCATAGTCTTTCCTTTTTTTCTCAAAAGACCTCCCTGTTAGGAATGGCCACTGAGCAAACCCTTATCTAACAGTATATCTACGAACTGCCCTTTCATATCTTCTCATACTAGTTACAGTCTCAGACATGCATGTCTTCCTTTTATGATCCCAGAAGCTGCTGCTTTACTGCAGACATCCACTGAGTGGTACCCACACTTAATTATGTGCTTAATCATTTTAATGGCAACCTGGGTTAATTCACTCACATGCGGAGTCTCCAGCATTGGTCCTACTTTGCCAAATGACTTCAGTCTTACTTTTATAGCTGGGCTCACTGAACTTTATGAACAGGCCCTGATCCCGTACGTCTATAAGAACTGTAGAAATTTCTTAAATCTCCCATATTTCAGGGACTGCAACTGAAATTTTGGATGGAGGATGCCCACTGGAGGAGCCAGGTAACCACAGACCAGTCAGGATGTCTCTGTAACTTCCTCTGAGGGGGCATGCATAGCAGCCGAATACCTAATCCCACTGTGTGCAAATGAAAACACAAGTCAGGCAGGCAGTAATTCTGTAGTATCAGGACATAAGACTGGAAATGCATGAGGCAGGACCTCATCAAATTCTATGTTTACAGACCTCTGCAGGGCTGGTGTGGTGTCTAAGGCCTCACACTCCCTGCTTAGAGTCCTGAATTAGGATTTTCGTGGATCTCTTACTTTCCTTAATTTTCCTTGGCTGCAGGCCACTGGTGGAAGGATTTCTGTAGCCTTCAATTCTTTTCTTTTCCATGTACACGCTTAGATTTCTAGCCCAGTACACTGAAGTATTTTTAAAATAGCAGCAAGAGTGCTCAGAAAAGGGCACAGGCACTCTCCTAATCAAAATCTTTGCAAATGATGGTCTTTTGGCAGGATTTATCTTCCATATGGACACTACTTAGACCACTTTTCTGGGGATGCCATTGACTTTAAGTTTTAGATCTTCTAATCCAACAGCAACAAACTATTTAAAGGCTAAAATTAGCAGTCAATTAGCCAGCACTTAAAGATGTAAACTTAGAATGATATGGACATTCAGACTGATGACCAGTCACTTTTTGCAGAAAAAGAATAGTAAGGGTGTAAAAGGCGCCTCCTTTTAAACTGTACATCATACCATTGCCTAGGACAAAGAAGGAGCTCAGCCCATGAGGGACAGCTGCATAAGCCACGGAATTCGGACTAGAACATTGCATGTTTGCCTTCAGTTTCTTCCCATTGATGTATGGACTTACACTGTACTGATCACTACAATAAACACAAAATTATGCCTGCCGTCCATCTGCAGCATTCCATTGCAAAACCAGTACAGTTAAACTGTGTCTACAATTCAGAATCACAGATGGCAGCACAAAAGTTCCTTCTTTATAAGAAAAAAAAAATTTAAACCAAAAGCACACAACCTGGCCTACAAACACCAAAACCTCAACCCTACAAAACATACTTAAAGCAACAACACTCACACTTAGTAGATTTGATACTTATGGCTCAATATTTAGGGACTCAACTAAAGAGTTACTGCAAAAACGACATGTCCTCCAAGACCATTACTGGCATTAAGCTGTGTACTCAACAGTGAGGTGCTGTATCTGTAAAACAAACTCTCATTAAGCATCAAATGTCGGAACAATACCTGTGTCTTGAACTGCAAGACCATAAGCTCTATCAAGGGCCAAGTGGTACTGTCACCCTAGAATGCCTCCTGTAGTTCCCATTTTCTCCATTTATGTACAGGCCTGGCAAGGGCTTGAGTGCTCACTAGCAGATGATGAACCAAACACCTGTAGAGAACACAAGGTCATTTAAGAAATGGGGTCAGTTCCAGAAAGGCTAGTCCTTAAACTACTCTGCAGGCTACAGTCCCTGTGGCAATCGTTTGAAAAAATGGTATAAGTGTGCAACTAAAGAAGATAACTGTGTCCAAATTGAAGTACGACAGTCCTATTATTGCTAAAAAAATTTAAGATTTCAAGTACGACCATGTTCCCAATTCTGTTGTGGTACTACTATCCACTTCATATGGTGAAATGTAGCAGAGTTTCACTACATCAAACCACAATCCTTGAGCATGACAAATTAGCAGTCATTGTCTGTGCTATATGTACAACTAAAATGCTGTTGTCTGTAAAAATGTTGCACTTAGAGTTGACCTTTAACAAACAGACCTCTATCCAAAAAGATGTGGTCAGCCATAAGCACTGATACTGTGTGCTGCATTTTGCTACTTCTGCTGTAGTTTTGTTAACCCATTAATTTTTCCTCTGTAGTATGTTAACACCTCATCGTAACCACAATCATTGTGCATGTCAAATTAGTAATTTATTCTATGTGTTGTGCATAAGATGGACTGCGGTTTGTAAATACATTTCATTTACAATAAACAACTTAAACAAGTAGAGCATTATGGAAAACATTCTGCTTAACTTCATGCAACAGTACTGTTTGTGTTCCTCTCTGCAGCAAAGTCAGTGAAGAAATATTCCAAGACACGCTATCTTTGTTTTTCCAGCAGCTGCTGAAATCAGCAAGACTGAGTGCTGCCTATGTAAGATTGTGGGCAGTATCCGATAAGAAAAACTACAGATTTTCTTATGTTTATTGTATGTCATGCAGATAAAGACAAATTCCTCTGCCCAAGTGTGTGAAAAGTTAAGCTTAGAAGAGTAGGGTGAGATCTCTTTCTTCTATTGCTGAGTAAGGGAAAAAAGTTATGTACTCACCATAGCATTCTGTCTGTGTTGTCCATTTTCATTCTTCCTCAACAAATGGGTTTGGATCCGATCCTCGGATCCAACTCAGCCACTTTTTCCAGCTTGTGGAACACTGAAACTCAAACTCCTCCCTTACACACAATATGCTAGCCCCCTAACATACCTCAGATCTTGTGTGCTGCCCTTTAAACCTGTATAACAAAAAGAAAATGAAATAGCATCTGGAGCTCAAATAAAGGAACATTGGTTCCTTCAGCATCTTTCAGTCCTTCCAAAAGTCAAACTGGTAGGAGGTAGGAAGGGCAGAAGATGAGGAATAATGAAAATGGACAACACAGATGGAAGGTTATGGTGAGTACATAACTTTTTTATCTGATGTTGTCATTTTCATTCATTCATCAACAAATGGGAGAGTTCTCAGCTACCTAAATCCTGGTAGGACTTTAAGGAAGGATATTCCTGAGTAATATTGAGCCGAAGGCTGCTCTTCCCCTAGAGACCAGATACAATTTGAATGTGCAATAAAGGTATGAGGATTAGTCCAAGTTGCAGCTGCACAAATATCATCCAAGGAAGAGTTGGATAAAAAAACAGAAGAAGTTGCTATAGACCTGTTGGAATGAGCTTCTAGTGGTTTTGGTAAAGACAAACTTGATTTTTTATAAGCAAAAGAAACACAATCAGTTAGCTGTTTGGCTAATGTCACTTTAGTAATTGGTTTGCCCAATTTTGAATCTGAAAAGAGAAAAATAACTGTTCTGATTTCCTGACGTTTTTTGTCCTATGCAGATGAAAATGTAACTGTCTGTGAAGATTCAACAGGTGCAACAAATACTCTTCTTTGTTTGAGAAATTTGGAAAAAAAATTGGAAGGTTGATAGCTTGACTGATACTGCATTCTGACAACAACTTAGGAAGAAAGGATGGTTGGCTCATAAAGATACCCTATCCTTATGAAAAATCAAATAAATATGCTTAGAAAATAGGGCCTGAAGTTCTGAGACTTGTAGCAGAGGCAATGCAACTTTAGATCTTCATACATGGAAACACGAATGATCTTCCTCACTGTGCTACTTTTTTCTTCCAACAGTAGATTGTGATCTTGATGAATCTAAGCTCTTCTTTTACTTGGTTCATCCTACTTTTTTGACCACTACTCTCATCAATGGTAAGATGAACACAGATGGGGAACATGGAATATTCCCTGATAAGCAGAAAGTATACACCCTGAGTCATTAAAATTGAAGAGCCACTGCATGAAACCTTTACTATGACCCAAATGCTTGTTACAATAAGTGAAACTAAGGGAGCATTATAATGAGTGGTACATGCCAGCTTGTATATCAACAGGAGGGAGGTTGCACAGACCATTGCAACACAAGCACCAAAGGCACTTGGCTCTGTCAAGCTTTGTTCACACTGTACCCTTCACAGAATGTGTTAAGGAACATGCACACTCAGATCCAAACGCACAGCATGCCCTCATATCTGCAAGGCTGTACATTAGCCACTGAGGTAGGGTTAGGGCCAAAAAAAAAATCATGGCTACCTAGATAACAGCATTATGATCAGCAATTCTTGTCCAGGTGATGGGGAATGAATGGCTGTGTTGTGGAACAGCTAGACAGTCAGGTCTGCATGCTAGGGTACAGGAAAAGACGACTCTTCTAAGTGTACACTACAGTTCAAACCAGACCAGAAGCAGCAGGAGTGCAAGTTAAAACTGTTCAGATTTCAGACCATGAACATCTTTGCTCCACAAGTTTAATGCATGAAACATGATCTATCAGGGCCTCTGGAATTACTGTTTAACTGCAGCCTCCAAACAGGCTTTGTGCCTCATGAATGGAGAAAGGCAACAGTCATCCCTCTGCACAAAGGTGGGCCATCTACAGACCCTGGAAACTACAGATCCATACATCTCATCAGTCTTGTATGTAAAGCCATGGAAAGAATTATCATGAAGAAGATCAACAGAAATACAGTAAACCTCCAGACATTGGATCCAACCCAGTCTGGTTTTGTCAAGGGTAGATCATGCCTACTGAATCTGGTGGACTTCTTTGAGATGGTCATCAAAGCAATGGATGAGGGCACAATCATTCATACTGCCCATCGTGACCTGGCCAAGGCATTTGACACAATACCCCACTCGGGCATTGTTGACAAACTCACGAGGTTAGGTACAAATCCATATGTCACCTGGTAGATAGCCAACTGACTCACAAACAGGACCCAGGAAGTTAGAACTGGGGAGTCCATCTCTACAAAGAGGCCAGTCACAAGTGGAGTCTCTCAGGGATCAGTCCTTGGACTGCTCCTTTTTGGCATTTACTTCTCAGATGTCAAGGCCAATGTCAGTGGTCTCTGGCTAACTAAACATGCAGATAATTGCAAATTAGGAGCCGCCACTGAATCTCACACTGACACAAATGTTTTCCAGGAGGGGCTGACACAGACAAACAACTGGTGTCAGAGCCATGGACTAAAACTAAATGCCAAAAAATGCATGACAGCATCCTTTGGGAAGTCATCCATCCCTGATAACTATCATATTGACAACACACCCCTTAGAGTTGACCCAGAAGTCAGGGACTTAGGAACACACACACAGATAGTAATCTAGCCTTTGACCATCATGTCTCTACAGTGATGAGGAAATCATTCTAGGTTGCACAACTTATAAACAGTTCCATTGTATTCAGCATTCATCAGACCTATCATTGAGTACAATGTCCCTTTAGTATGTACATAACTAGGCATATCCAACAACTGGAACGTCCACAGAGGTTCTTCACTAAAAAGAATACAAGGCGCAAGTAAAATGTCCTATGCTGACTGACTCAAGGCCCTATCCCTGTATTCTGTCTCCTACAGGTTTTTGAGGGGAGATCTATGCCTGGCATACAGGGCATTCTCAGACCCGACTCTGATGTACCTCCTGCATATTCACAAAACAAACAGCACCAGAATTACCCATTCTAAAGATTTAAACCTTGCCTGTGATATAAATAGGACCTGCTGGTGAGATAGGTATGTATCTCAGAGACTACCCTGTCTATGGAACAGGCTCCCCATCCATGTGAAGCAGAGTTCTTCCCTAACCCAATTCAAGTGCAACTTGGACAACTGGATGGGAAACCAGAAATTCCTCCCTGGTTTGGCACCTATGTCTCTAATGGACACAGGTGACCTGTAAATGGTTCATCTCCCAAGCCCATGCTTACACGTATCAAGGGTATCAGAACTTGTCAGAGATTTGGGATGCTTGGCTAGGCTTAAACAGGCTCTTGTGGTCGTTAGTCTAGTAAACACCTATGAACCTAAGTATTTTCCGCACACTGAAAGTTAGAATGATCTTCACTATGCATACCTATGCAGTGGCAAAAGACTGCATAAGAAGTCTAATGGTGACTGTCCTAGCATAACCTGGCCTATACTTTAAAGCACATCAAGGCTGTACCGCTTCACAAAAGTATGGGTGGTAGTCTACGATGCAGTTTCATAGACGGATCCAGAACGATTACCCACAGGAGGAGGGAGGTTGCATCAGATACTGGTATGTCTAATATCCCACATGTATATCACCCAATACATATTCCATGAAAACACACACTGCACAATACAGGCAAATCACTAAAAGCATTTTTTTGCAGGCCATTTCTGCACCTCTCATGCGGAGGACTCCCACCACTCTCTTACTTATATATATTAATGGCAGAATCACACAAACCCCAGGAAAAGGATGATCTCACATCTGCACAAAATGTTCAAGAAATTGCCTCGAGCACTATTTTTATGGGGTGTTTATATATGCAAAAAGAATGTTCTCCCATCACCCAAATTCTGTCAAAAAAGGAATTCAGGGTAGTAAATGGAACTGGCAAAGGCTTGCAAACTATATAATAACAGAAGGTAATAACACAATTAAATAGGTCTGCTTAGGGAGGTTCCTTCTTTACAATTGCAAGCTAAAATAGTTTTATTAACAAGTACTTCAAGTTCCCCTGGACAATGCATTTATGTTAAGATAAATTCTCTCTCTCCTAAATTACTTTGTCTTGGAAAGCAGACAAACAGCTGAATTGCATGACTAACAGGAAATTCTTAAATGACTTACATGAAGAAATTTGTGACCACTGTACTCAGTTGCCTTAACCTTTATAGATGATTAAGTAGGATTCATCACACCATAAACCTGACAAAGTACTGCATTTTAGCAATGATGAGGTGTTCACAGATACGCAGTTGATTATGTAAGTAAATGAGGTACAGCAGACATGTACCTCTTCACTGTAGGTGCCTGGAGGCTTTAAACCAAGACAAAACATTCAGACTCTACTACTGTTCTGCAATAGTATAATTTAAATTTGAATAATACAAATATATATCCAAGGCAGACCTGATAGGAAGTTTAGCATTTTTCCTTGAATTAAGTAATGATGTTTTAAACAGGTACTGTAACACAAACACTTCAAAATGCTTCAGATCACACAGTGATAGACTGTGTTAATCTTGCAGTCACATTTTAGTAAAGTGGGAAAACTGGAATTCAGAAATGCAGTACAGAATTCAAGTAGCTGCGTTTATTTTTCATAAGAAAAGTGAAATGCTCTATAAAAATCGCCCTTCAAGAAAATCTTAAAATCTTGCAGCATTTACAAAACTGTGCAATCACCTTTTTTTCTGCAGAGATGCTGTAAGCCTTGGAAGCAAACTGTGGCCTGCACACATTTGCAGAACATATCTCCTACCTAAGGCTACAGTACCATAACTAGACTACAATCTTCCCTACAGTGGATGACTATGGAAGCAGGAAACGTACACACAAAATCTTGAACTAAACAGGAAATATAAATGTTCAGAACTTAAAATTATTTTAAATTCACAGAGCAACTGTTACACAAAAGCAATGTGACTTCGCCTTCTGAAGTGTTCACAGAGGATGTTTTAGCCATGAGGTCATGCCTGGGAATTCAGTGGCTGTGAGATTCCTACAAATGCTAAATGATTTTAAAATTCAGAGGCAGAGATAATAAAGTAAATATTTTAGTCAGTGATTAGTAGGAGGCACAAAACAACTGTAAACAGTCATTTTTAAATGATGTTTAAATCCTTTATATTTCCCTGTGCAACTGTGTGTTTTTGCTGTAAATTTAATTTTACAAAGTGCATTGCTTAATTTAATATTTTATTATTCAGTAATTTAATATTTTATTATTCAGTATCAACTGCGGTGGTGGTGCTGCGGTAGTGTTGTCGCCTCACAGTTAGACATTGCCCGTTCGATTCTCAGTTAGAGCGTCTTCTGTGTGGTGACATGCGGGAATGGGCGTTCCTTCATTGAAGGTTGTGCGTTAGGCCCGGCAAGCCAGCACGTAAAATTCTACTGCCAATCATTAGCGGACCGGAGTTCCGCTGTGGCGACCCCTAACCGGGAAAAGCCGAAAGACACAAACATTATTCAGTATCAAGAGCTTAAGACTGGCAGATTTATCTCTAGTAGACAAAGCAAGTCTCTCAAATCTGTGACTTCTTAATAGATGGCATCTGCCTTATGAAGAATGACTGTTTTAACGACAGCTGCAACACATTATGTTAAGATTAGCTTATATTCTTTTACTTTTTTTCTTTTGTTTTTATAAAAGCAGAGAGCAACTGTGTTCTTAGTGTGCCAGGCTAGCGCTCTTGTCACAAAAAAACTTTCATGAAAGGAAGTCAAGGTAGTAACTGTGACTGGCAAAGTCTTGTCAACTATAGAATAAGAGGTCAGTTGAAAACATGTACTGAATGAACCAAGTGATGAAAACTATGTCTAGAAATAAAATTTCAGGAATATTTTTTTTCTGAGAAGTATTTAAATTCTTTCTCATGTTAAGTTTCCCCCCAAATGAAATACTTCCCAACAGGGTAAACCTCTAAATGAGGTCTGCCATGAAAAGTGCTCCCCCAAAATGACCACTCTGACATTTATCAAGTGAAAAATTTCACCAAAAAATAAAAGCTGTTATGCATGATCTTTTTTTAGGAAGTATTTCAGCTTGCTTTACATGCAGACACATTAGAATGGTTTTCCACTGACCGCGCAAACCAATTTGGCTGTGATCATGAGACAAACGCTATTTAAAAATAATACCTGTTCTACTGGAATAACAATCCTCTGAAAGGTATAACCTTTAGCAGTGTCATTAGTGCAACACGTAGCACACTCATCTTTGGTGCAGAAGGCTGTGGGTCCTATTTCCATAGCAGGTAGATGGATTGCTGGCGCTGCAGTGCAGCATAAGGGGGTGGTACACTCCTGAGTGTGTTGCTCTTTAGATGAAACAGTAAACCGAGGTCCCATCTGCTTGAACTGCAGGTAGCGCACGTGGATGTGAAAGATTCCATTGCAACTATCAAAAAAGTAGGAGTCCTTTATCTATATACAAAAGGAACTTTTATTTACAAATATTTGCAAATATACGAATCTATAGATACTCAAATACACATGCACAGTCATTGTCCTTTACAAACATACTACATTTTCCTTTTTCATCACTATTAGGCCCGCACTCTTTTTTTCCATAACCACCATCTAATTTTATTTAATATTGTTGCTAAAATCAATTTACCATTAAACAATTATTCTTTCATTCCATTTAACTCATATAACATAAAATAACTTTCTATTCTTTTAATATATTCTTTACTTCTGTTCTTATAATATCCATATTTAGTCATATCCATATTTATTTTATCCAGTTCTATTATATCTTTGAAAAAAACTACTTTACATATTTTCCCCGTAGCTTTGTTACTCTTTTACATTTCAATAACACGTTCCGTAGTTTCTTTTTCTTGACAATGTAAACATATTCTATCACTTTTTATATAGCATATTTCCTTTTACTGGCAATCTATTTATTACCAGTTTCCACAAAAATCTTGACATTCTATTTTCTAATTACACCGTTTGCTTCATATTTTTATAGCTTTAAATTTTTAGTTTGTTTGATTTTCCCTTTTTTTTTTTACATAATATTTTATTAACGTAATTTAATTTTTGCAATGGTGCCCAATATTTGTCATCATAATTCCACTGTGTTTCATGAGGACTGAATGCTTATTTTATTAGCATAACTCTTTATAACTGGTGTTAAATAAGCTAGAAATGTTATCTCAACTGTGCAGATCCCATAGCACTAAGTCTTTTCATTGCCAAAAATGTAAGTTAAAGTAAGTGCTTGTTAAAACATCTGATCAATTTAAAGTATTTGTGAGTTTGGAGCCAATTTTTGCAAAATTTTCTTGCATTATCCTTAATTTTTCAGTGATCTTTTATTGTTCTGGTGCTAAAAAGTTGCCTTTTGAAAGATTAATGTCCTTAATTTCCTAGGGTAACAAAATAGTACTGTCTGTTTCCTTCTGAGGATATGTTGTTTAAGGTAGTAAGCTACGTGGCCCCATCACAGCAACTGTATTACAGAGAAACCACTTACAATTTCAGTGCATTTACTGGTGGCAGTGCTCTGCTGTATATAGTTCCCCCATAGTAATTTAACTGGATTTCTACTGAACCTTGAATACATCTTTTTTTTCCTCTTTTTTTCAACAGGTTCATTGGAAACAGCCCTGAAGCATACACACATCAGGCTGATCCAATAGGCATTCTAGTCCAGTCAATACACCCACCATTTATTTAGGACAAATTGTGCATCACCTCTGACCTTGGGCATCCAGTCTTTGTGTATTTGAGTTTGCATAGTGACTAGTTTGAAGACAAGTACTTCAGTGTTCTAACTGTAAGCAATAGCCTTATAGTCTGTAAACCCTCCTCCACTGACATCCTTCTGGTCAGCTTTTACTCTCTACTTCTAACAGACACTGACATTTACTCATGCTTTTCTTACTCAAACTATTTCTTTCTTTTACATTTTCTTCACTTATGTACTTATCACGCCCATTATTTGTACCCTCCTGTCTTTTTTTAGTGGAACTGCATGCCTTGAAAGAAGTCACCCTTGGTCTCACCCCTTCCTTTCTTACTTCTCCTTGCCCAAGACAGTTATTAATCCACTTTCAGCTCTTAAGATTGTATTTGAGCATAGTCACCATTGACTTAGTGCACTCAACTGTCTCTTTAGTGTGTTTTTGTTTTTTTATAGAGATGTCCCTGCAAACAAATAGATATGTTTGTAACAGTCAAGTCTACAGTTTGAACAAAAGTCTGTGGGCTATATTTTTATATAAATTATAAATATTATGGCAGCCTAAAACAAAGAACTTTGTCCACTATAACAGCCCAATTTTCTTAAACCACAGCAGTTCCATTGGTACTTTCTCCTTTAATTATGCAACATTTATCATTTCTGGCAGTCTACTGTCTCACTTCCTTACGTTTATTTCTCTTCCTGTGTAACTACTTTCACTTCTAAGCCAGTATTTTGTTCAGTGCTACACTCATGCATTCTGGGTTACTTTTTCTCATTGTTTGCTGATCTGTGGTGTTGGGGTAGCCGGCTTTCAAAGTCCATAGAAACCTCCTTACCACAGTTGTTCAATCAGTCAAGTGCAGTATTTTACTGTTATCACCATTAGTCAGGTCAAGGTGATATTGGACCAACTCTCCTACATCAACAAAACCAGGACTTTCATCTACTAGCACAGATGCCTTTTAAATGCATTGTTCCTTTTACTTTCTTCTCTCAGCAGATTTGTGGCTGTTTAAGTCTGGTCACTGATTGTTTTTTCTTTGTCTCTTTGCCAAGTTTTCAACCACTTTGTTTCCCTCCCTTGGCACACCTACCCTAACCTACCATCGATTCCCACCCACCATCTCACTTTAACTTTATACTTCCATAGCACCACCCACATATTCCTTGAACCAACACAATCAACTCCCTCCAGAAGTAGAACAATCAACAGAATTACTCCCAATAGTAACACCCACTCTAGTTTACCACCCAAGGCTCTCTCTCTAACTGTCTTAATCCTTATCCTATATAGTTGTGAAATTACATGTCTACAACCAGTCTAGCATCCTCCTAATATTTTCTAATCCTAATTTACAACAAAGATAAAACCCACATTAAGTATGATGCCCCTAACTCAGATTAGTTTATTATTCTTCCTCACTCTACTAACCTTTATCGACAATTATCAAATCCACTTTCTTCAAATACTTAGAACATCAATTAATCCTCACAAAGAAGATCAGCATCCACCCAGCCTTTCTCCATAACACCCCATCTCTACAAACAAGCAACATCTGATTTCTTTATCTATAACTATCTCAAAACAAAGTTTCCATATTAATGACCAAATGCTAAAACCAAAACCAAAATATAACTGGCCACACCCTTCCTTCTATAAAATCTGAATTTAAAAAAATTGGCAGAGATAGTCACCCTAACCCAGGTCCTACTGTTCATAAAACCATCAATTCCAACCCCAAAATAAACCAGTCACCTAACACATCTCAGCAAAAAAAAACAGAACTCAAACTCATTTTACTAAATATGAACCTAAGAAGTATGTGCAATAAAACCCATGACATACATGCCTACCTTGCCACATATTCTCCTGATGTAGTCATAACTACTGAAACCTGATTAAAAAAAGAAGTACAATATAATGAGATCACCCCCAGGATACTGTATATTCAGGCATGACAGACAAAACAAATGTGCAGGTGGTATAGCAATCTATAAAAATTCCCTAACCTTCACCTTACTTCCACAGGGGTCTGAACTGAATGAAGGGATGGGGTCCGAAGAGAGAGATGATAAATCAGCAAGAAAAGGAGAGTAGTACTGCAACTGAATTCATCCTCAGGTCTTGTTAAGTACCTTTACGAAGTGGAAACTGTTTTTCACAAAATCTCACCAAGAAGATACTGATATATAGACTGTATTTTGTATACAGTATATATCATGGACAGAAGTAGGTTAAAAATAAAAAAAACATAGCTGGGTGCACAAGACCCAGGATAAAAAAAAGTGCTCAATCTTGGTAAGTGCACTGGTGCTAGGACTGCACAAAATAAAGTGTAGACTCCTCAAGACAAGGAAACATTCCTACAATGGGGCTAGCCAAGGTCCAGTGGGAGGATGCCCCCACCTTGTTGTAAAAGGGAACAGTAGTCCACAAAAATCACAAAAACTGATAGGCCAAAAAAAAGAGCCATGAAGACGATAGAGTGGACTATTGAGAATAAGAAATTATGTATAGTTACTATTATGGGATAAACCCAGAATTTCCAGATAGAAGGTATACAAAAAGATCGAGAGAGAGAAATTTGAGGAAAGAAAAATACTTGCACAAGAAAAACTGTCAGAAGCTTCAAATAAAAATGTGTGTGTTCATTAATAAAACAGATTTATGAAAAACATTATACAGACCAAGAAACCATGGGCTGTTTAGAAAAAGAAGTGACAGAAGGAGTGCAAAAATATAAAGAACAAAATCTAGACCGTTTAAAGGTATAAAAAAGAAATAGCATGATAGAACAGTGAGTCTTCCAAGTCAGGAGAAATCTGAAGAAGAAATGTGGACATGGGAAAGAAAAAGGGATGTACTATGGAGCAATATTTATGCAAAGGAGAAAACAAAACTAATCAATACAAAAAGTGCAGCACCAAATATATTTGAAGAGAAATTAGGGCAAAGGCATCCAGATATGGAAAATCTTACAATACAAAAAATAAGAAAACAAAGATGAAAAGTAGAAAAGAGGATTAGTAATGCAGAAGTTAAAGAAATAGAAACTGAGGTTATGGATTACCTGTAAAGTGAAGGATTGAGCATAGAAAGTCCAACTCTGATAACATCACAGCAGGACAGAGAAATGGATCCCCAAATTAAGGAGAAACCAGTGGAGCAGGAAACATCTGATCAGTTGCCATAGGAAGATACTTTGTCGCCATCCACTGGAAGCCAGTACAAAGGTTCAGCTGGAGTTGCAAAGCAAGGGAAAGAACAGGAAACTGTGGCAACCCCAATGCAATCAATGTTGTAGAGCGATAGACAAGTGAGTTCCCATATGAAAAAGCAACAGACAGGATGAAACTGGTGTGGCAGTGGAATATGTCCTGGAACTTTCTATAGAATGTCCATATGAAATGGATAAAGAACGTGCCCTCGGTTTAGAAGAAAATGATCTAAGAGAAGAGATGTTTCATTTAATAGAGATGGACAGACATATTAAGATCAATGAAATAAATAGACTACAGAAAGTCAATATAACCCAAAAAGTTAGAAGTTTGATAAACTGAACACAGTAGTTAGGCCTGTTCGTAGAGATTCATGTGATATAACAGAAGTAAACAGGATATATTACTGTGCAGCTAAATTAATAAAATACAAAATCTCACCACAAAAACAGAGGACAGTTAGGGAAAGGAAGAAATCAATAGCCATGATGAAAGTATCCATTAGAGAAAACTATAATGCAATTAAGACAAGAAGTGTCACTATTAGAAGAGTACAGAATAGGGAACAGATCAACAAAAGTACTCAGAAAGATAGACATAATAAAAACAATGTGTAGTATCAAAACAGATCTGGATCTATCATTCACTATCACAAATAATAAACTAAAAATATCACAGGCAGAAAAATACAGAAGATAAACAGATAAATATAAAGGAAAAGTACAAAATAAGCAATTTACTGATGACACAAAAAGGTTTTATAGAGAACTAGGAAACAAGGCAAAAGGAATTGCAACACCACCAAAAAATTAGAAATAGATACATTTTGGAGAAATATTTATCAAGATCTTGTGGAACATAACAAAGATGATGCTAAATGGACAGAAATAGTAAAAGAAAGAATAGTAATGTATTTCGGCTTTTTCCGGTTAGGGGTCGCCACAGCAGAACGCCGGTCCGGTTAAGATTGACAGGAGATTTTTACGGTGCCGAGGTAAATAGCAAAAGAAAGCAAGTTCAAATGTTCAGGATATGAAGTGGGATGAAGTAACGGCCAGAGAGATAGAAACAAAGTTAAGAAAAGCTCCAAATTAGAAACCCCCAGGCCCATATGCAATACCTAAATTCTAGCTAAAAGTATTAACATCTTTACATGAATATTTAACCATGAGTAAGAACTACTTGTATGTGTACTCTGAACACACACCAGCTTGGATAACAACAGGAAAAACAATACTCTTACTTGAGTGAAACTGCAAACTATCCTCAAAACTATAGACTAATAGCTTGCCTTCAGGCAAAAAAATAAACTATACAATGGAACTGATGCCGACAGAGTTTATAGTCATTTAGAAGAAAACTCAATTATGGCAAAAGAACAAAAGGGTAACAAAAGAAAGTCATATGGAACAAAGGATCATTTGTTGTTAAAAAAAAGTCATAATGGAGAACTGTAAAAAAGGGGAAGAATCTAAGTATGGCATAGATTAGAGTACAAAAAAAACATTTGATAGTATTCCACATTTGTGGATTAAAGAGTTCTTAAAAATGTATAAGATACACCCTATACTGATCGATTACATTACAGCGACCATGAAAGAGTGGCAAACCACAATTATTATTAGAGATAAAAATTCAAAGGGGGATGTTCCAGGGTGACTGTCAGCGCTTCTATTGTGTCTTGCCCTTAACTCATTAAGCTGTCTAATTAACAGATTACAGCATGGCTACAATTTGGCTCCCGAAAAAAAAAAGTGTAAAGACTTCTCATCTTCTTTTTGTGGATGATCTAAAATTATATAGTTCATCAGATGAGGAGCTGAAAGCACAACTGCAAGTGGTCAAAACTTTTTCAGATGATGTGCAAAAGCAACCTTTAAAGCAGGAAAGCTGCAGCACCAAGAAAACATCAGTTTGGAACAGGAATGTGATGTAAAATAACCTGAGCAAGAGGGAGTGTATAAATATTTGGGAACTGATGAAGGATCAACAATAAAGAGTGAACAAATGCGAGTAAAACTTCGTAAGTACTATTTTAGAAGACTAAAATTAATGCTGAAAACAGTACTGACATCTAGGAATAAAGTCCAAGTTATAAACCAATTTGCTCCTCCTGTCCTAACTTGCAGTTTTGGAGCGACTGACTGGCCCCAAAAGATGTTGGATTTGTTGGACAGGAATACAAGAAGGATGATGTTTCATGCTCATCAAATGACTTATAAAAATCATTGTATACCAAGACTATATATTACCTGTTCTGAAAGAGGTATGGGCCTCCTTGAAATGGTTTACTTGTATAGATCTGCAATCGTGGGACTGCATACATATCTGCTGACTTCACAAGACCCAAATGTAATGAAAGTTTTAAAACTTGAGGAGAAGGAGTCTAAGATGACTTCCCTACTTAGTTTAGCAGGAGCATATCGGTGTCATGTGGGAACAGAACTCACACCAGAAGTAGATAAAAATCAGGTAGCAACTGAATGTGCCAAAAAAAACAAAAGAAAGAATATAAGGTGAAGGATCAGAAGAGATGGCAAGAAATGTAGAAATGCATAAATACATTTGCAAGTACTGAAAACTCTTGGAACAAACTCATGTTGATCAGGATCGAACAAAAGAACGGTAAATAGAGGTGAGTTTAAACCAAACGAAAGATTAATATTGGTGGCCCAAGACAGTGGACTAAGTACACACTGGTTTACAAAGTCCATTGAATATGTGGGAGAAAAAGATAAATGTAGGTTTTGTAAAATAGAACTGGAAACAGTCACACATCTTGTTGCTGGTTGTGATATACTAATAGCAGAAGGACTGTATACTGAATGGCAAAATAATGCTGCAAGACTATTGCACTGGGGATTGCACAAACATTACAGTACTGAAGCAGCTGAAAAACACCAGAAACATGAGCCACAAAGCATTACAGAAAATGATGAAGTTTATATCACATGGGATCACCCAATACTAAGAATTCAAAAATTAGATGCGAGAAAACCAGACATAGTAGTCCATGAAAAGAAGACGAAAGTAGAATTGAACATTGAAACTGCTAGACCCAGTGACTACAGTGTATTACAAACAGAGAGACACAAAGTCATACAATACCAGGATTTATAGGCAGAAACACGGACAGTGTGGAAGAACCAGACAGTTCCAATAGTAGTAGGAGCAATGGGTCTTATAAAAAATAATTTACAATTGTACTTAGATATGTTACTCATACATGTAACTCCGTATGGAACACAGAAGGAGTTATTGCTGGGCACATTGCGGGTCCTGTGAAGACCACTTCTGGCTTCATGAACTTTAATTATACTTGGACTTAGGAATGGGTCCATTCCCATCATGGTATTAGAAACCCAAAAGACTTACAGAAATTAAAGAGAGTATTACCCATATTTAACAATGCTGAACTTTTAATAACACTCCTAAACATCACCATAACATTGATAAACATATCAATAAACAAAGGAGAAATGCAACCAAGTTCAGCAAAGATATTTTTAGTGAAACACTAAAACAATAACTTGAATGTACTTAGAGCAATGCGACTGTTTTAGAACACTTTAATAACATATTCTTACAGACCTTAAATAATCTAGCACCATAGCTGACAAAAGAAGCAAAAAAATGATAAAAATGGTTAAAGCCTGGAAAAACTGGTATAAAAATACAACTTAAAATGTCTTCCAACAATTTAGACATCTTAGAAACCTTCAAATCTCCAGGTCAAACAGGATAAGCAAACATACTATACCAAACTACAAGACAAACATAAACAACCCAAAAAGTACAGTTGTGTACACTTACCATAAATGTAGATGTTCGAGTGTATTCACTGTTGCAGTCATTACATTTGGGTTATCTGCTTGCAGGTAGCCCTCAGTCGGCCTGATTAACAAAGTCTTGGGTCCTGCATCGGTTGCTGTCCCTTCTTCCATGACGTCAGGTTGTCAGGGGTATAAAACATGCAGCAGACACCATTACATCAGTTTTTCATGTCCCAGATGTCAGATGCCTCCCCAATGGGAATCAATTATATATAAAAGTACAAAGATATACCTCCAACAAAAAAGTAAATGCACCAAAAAGGCTTTTAAGCATAGTAAAGGAAAGCAGAGGTATAGCCAAAAGAAGATAGGGGGCTGGAGGGAGGGTAACCAGGACTCCAACAGTGAATACACTCGAACATCTACATTTATGGTAAGTGTACACAACTGTACTATGTTCTTCATGTTTCACTGTTGCAGTCATTACATTTGGGTAGATTCCCAAAGCTATGGTTGGGAAGAAGAATTTAGATAGCATTAGGGCCAGCTATAAGGCCCTGCAAGGCTGCAGTGACAAAGCCAGCTCTGGATTTAGAGAAAATTGGCAAATGATAATGCTTGGTGAAAGTATGTACAGAACTCCAGGTAGCAGCTTCTAGGATGTCCCTGGTAGGGACGCCCCTGAGAAAGGCTGTAGAGGTAGATGCAGCCTTGGTGGAGTGAGGTCTGATCCCCTGGGGGATAGGTTTCCATGGTGCTTATAGAAGAAATGAATGCAATGGCTTATCCATTTAGAAATGGTTTGCTTTGAAATAGCCTTCCCCTCTGCCCCTGCAGCAAATGCCACCAGCAGTTGTTCGGATTTTCTTTGAGGTTTAGACGTGTCCAAGTAGAATCTAAGTTGTCTGTGCACATCTAAGGAATGCAGTATCCGTTCCCTTTTATTCTGTGGATTGGGAAAGAAGGTTGGCAAATGAATGAATTGATTAAGAGTCACACTGGATACCATCTTGGGCATGAAGGATGGACTGGTTCTGAGGGACACCCTGTCCGCATGAAAGATGATGAAAGGCTCCACTGCCATAAGGGCCTGTAATAATGATACCATTCTAGCTGAAGTGATTGCTAAAAGGAAAGCTGTTTTCCAAGAAAGAAATTTTAAGTCTGCAGTAGCAGCTGGCTCGAAAGGAGGTAGAGTGAGTTTCTCCAAGACAAAGTTAAGGTCCCAGGCTGGGATTGGAGCTCTCCTGGGTGGTCTCAAATTTTTGGCCCCCCTGAGGAACTGCTTGAGCAGTGGATGAGAGAAGGGGGAGGTTCTGTGTTATAATGAGTTGAAATGGCTGAGGCGTGGATTTTAATGGAGGAAAAAGACAGGCCCTTGTGAAGCATCTAAGTATTGTAAAATCTGAGGTGAACTGTGCGCTGCTGTGCTCAACCCTTAAGACTGGTTCCAGGCACGGAATCTTTTCCACTTTTCAGCATAAGATTTTCTAGTACTAGGCCTCCTTGCCTCTAAAATGATATCCATCACAGGTTTGCTGAGGGACGGTAAAGGAGAGATTAAGTAAGGGTGCAGAATCGGGTTCTCCTGCTGAGACAACACGGAAGGAGTCTGAGGCAGGTACCATGGAGATAACCATGACACACTGCGCAGAAGGGGGTACCAGTGTTGGCGCGGCCAGTCTGGAGCAATCAAAATCATCCTTGGTTTGTCCTGTTCGATTTTTAGCAGTACTTTGGAGAGCAGAGGCAGATGGGGGAAGGCATAGACTGATAGGTTTTTCCAGCTGAAGGACAGAGCATCCACTTTCCAGGCTTGTTTGTGGGGAGTCCTTGTGCAAAATTTGTCCAATTGGTAGTTCTGGGGAGAGGCAAACAGATCTATATCTGGGCTCCCCCATTTGTTTGTCAACATGTTGTAAGTCCTTGGTTCCAGTTTCCACTCATGTGGGTCCATGAGGTTTCTACTTAGTCCATTTGCCAGTGTATTTAATTTTCCTGGCAGGAACTGAGCTTGTAGGTGCACTTGGTAGCTCAAGGCTGTGTTCCACAATGCCATGGCTAGTCTGCAGAGGGGGTAAGAATGTGTAACCCCCTGCTTATGTACCACATAACAGTGGTGTTGCCCATCTTTATCATTAGTTGTCCTAGAAGAATGTGGTCCTTGTAGGCTGTCAGAGCATTCTGTACAGCTAACATTTCTTTTTGATTGATATGCAGGTGCATTTGACTTAGGTTCCATTTGCCCTGAATGCATTTCCCTGCCAGGTGAGCCCCCCATGCATAGTCTGATGCGTCTGTTGTTAGGGTTTGGGTGGCAGGGAGTGGTGTGAAAGGTAGTCCCTTGTTTTGGTGGCAGGCCTCTGCCCACCAAAGGAACTCTAAGCGTAGGCAAGGTATGATAGGAATCATTGTTTCTAGGTCCTGAGAATGTTGACACCATAGGCTTTTTAGATACCACTGTAGTTTCCTCATATGCAGTCTTGCATATGGAATTAGAAGGCAGGAGGCCATGAACCCAAAGGCTTGCAGTATTTGTCTTTCACATAGCAGGGTTTTTGTGGCCACTTGTTTGAAGTAGGTTGTCAAATGTATTTGTTTCTCTGGTGTGAGGTAAGCCATCTGGGAAGCTGTATTCAAGCTTGCTCCCAGGAATATAATTTGTTGACAGGGTACCAGTTGCGATTTCTTTTCATTTATGGTGTACCCCCGACAAGTTAGAACCCTTTGTACAAAGGCCAGATGATTTAAAAGTATGTCCTGGCTTTCTGCCTGAATTAGACAATCGTCCAGGTATGGGTATATTTGAATATTTCTTTGATTGCAAAATGCAATAACTGGAGCTAGGCACTTTGTGAATACCCTGGGCTCAGTAGATAAGCCAAAGGACAGTGCAAAGAACTGATAGTTCGTGTAGCCTGCTTTGAAGCTTAGGTATCTTCTGCAAGATTCCCTGATTGGGATGTGCAGGTATGCTTCTTTTAAATCTAGTGTTGCCAACCAGGCATCTTTGCCTAGCATAGGAAGTAATTGGTGAAGAGTCAGCATCTTGAATTTTGGAATCTCCAAAAAGGTGTTTAGAGTAGACAGGTCCAGGATAGGATGCCATGAATTGTCTTTTCTGGGTACCAGGAAAAGTCTCGAGTAGAAACACTGTCCCTTTTCCCCTCTGGTACCAGTTGAATAGCCCCCATGCTTAACAGAGAAAGTACTTGTTTTTGGGCCTCTGTCCACTGATTTGGGGTTAGGTCCGGCCACCCGCTTGGTGTTGGCAATGTGTGGAAGTGAAATCTGTATCCCTGGGACACTATATTTAAAATAGAAATACAACACCTCCACTCCTTCAAAACACCACTATTTTTTTCTCTTACTTAAAAAACACACACATCCACAATGAGTTTGAAAGTTCTTTAATTCTACACTATATTTAAAACCCATTTGTCCTGGGTAATGAGTTCCCAATTCTTTGCATGAAGAGCAATCTTTCCCCCCAAAGGGGCAGTCAGTTGATAATTGCTTGGAAATTTTAAAAGGAAGTCATTGGGACAGTTTACCATAGGGAGGAGTCTTATTATTCCCAGATTTGGAAGTAGAGGCCCCCCACTGCTTAGTTCTGTGTATCCCCTGGGACTGAAACCTGGGGTTTTTGCTGTGTCTGGGTTTGGCTTGAGAAGACCTGGAAGGGGCTGGAACGGACCAATTCTTAGACGGCCAGTACCTACTAAATCTAGGAGGCTGAACTTGTAAAAAATCTTTTAACAGTTTGCATAGGTTTAGTTTTATCTTCCATCTTTTTAAGAACTTCCTCAGCCTTGTTGCCAAACAGACGGTCCTGATTTAAAGGAGCATCCAACAATTTAGCTTTAACATGATCAGGCAAAGATTGCTCCTTAAGCCAAGCATGCCTTCTGAGCACAGACCCAGTAACAAAAGCCCTGCAAGAGGCCTCTAATGAATTAAAACCACATTGCAAAGTATGTTTTCCAACTTGTTCAGCAGAATGCATTAAATCCTGTAATTCTTTATTTTCCACACAGTCAGGAATCAACATCATTTTCTGTTTAAGCAGTCCAATAATATGCTGCTGATACTTATGAAACGGGCAGTTTAAAGCCCTAATGGCCAAGGCTGCAGAAGTGTAAACCTTCTTACCCCATCTATCCAGCGCCCTGGAGTCTCTATCAGAAGGGGTAGGATTTTTAGCAGTAGAGCCTTAATGCCCTTGGGCCCCTCTGAAATATTCTCTGGATCTGCAATAGGATTTTTAAAAAGGAACTTGTGGGAATCAGGGACCCTGTAGTATCTGTCAGGTTTTCTGGGAGCAGGAGGCAGGGAATCAGGGGCCAAACTAGATTCTGAAAAAGCATCATCGACAATGTCTAGTACAGGAGGAATAGCTAAAGGCCTATGCTGAAGTAGGAGAAGGAAATCGCTAAGCCTCTTTTTTGAATCAGAAAAATCCTGGCTTTCCCAGTGGAAATGCTCCCTTAGAGTATGTAAGGTTTCCCCAAAAGAAAAATCCTCAGGAGGGGAAGCAGAAGGAATGGAGTCCTCTGCATCAGAATCTTCATAAGTAGATAAGGGCAAATCCAGAACATCAGAAGAATCAGAAAAAACAGAATCCTGATCAGAAGATTCATAATCAACTTCAGTCCTAGGCCTCTTAGAAGGGGGGTTGGCTACCCCTGATTAGAGTTATTAGATCTTCAGCCATTCTTATCATTTGTTTTTTTAAGCATAGAGGCCTGAGCATGTGGCCTGGGCATCGGTTTTTTAGGCATGGAGCTACATTTAGGCCTAAGTAAAGAAGGAGGTGTCGATTTAATATGCAAGTCCATAGGTCTGAATAAACCCTCAGAAGCTGGTGCCTGCACAGTGGCTCCAGACCCATCCGAGGTAGAGACATCCGTGGGTTCCATAGTTGAAGCATCTCGCGGCATCCGAATGGGTCTCAGTAGAGGCCTGCGAATCAGAAGTAGCGGGTATCAGGGGCTGCGAAAGTGCCTCACTGAGTACTGGCGAACTGGCGACTGGCTTAGGAGAAGCTTTGTCGGCAGTTTTGGACCTCGGCGGCCTGTCTCTGTCTTTATCTTTGCGTTTTTTCAGAATCCCGGTAGTCGGATGGCTGACCAATGACATTTCTGGATAATTAAACAGACGACGGATAGTGTGCTGATTAAATAAAGCACAAAACTGACAGCAAGGTATGTCGTGGTCAGGGCCTAGGCAAGGAATACAGTACGAATGAAAATCTTTATGAGGTATTTACTTTCCACAAGTAATGCAATTATTAACTATTACTGACATCGGTAAGGAGCAAGAAAAAGTTTCTCCAATGGGTACTTAGCTTTAGTTGAAGACTTTGGTTCTGAAACTCGAAAATGAAAACTTCTGGAGTCGGCCGACCGGCACTTGCAAACTGCTTCTGCTTTGGGCACCGCACGGCAAGAAAGACTGATGTAATGGCATCGGCTGCATGTTTTATACCTCTGACGACTTGACATCATGAAAGAAGGGACAGCAACTGACGCAGGACCCAAGACTTTGTTAATCAGGCCGAGTGAAGGCTACCTGTAAGCAGATAACCCAAATGTAATGACTGCAACAGTGAAACACGAAGAACATCTCTTTGGTCATCACTAAATAAATTACGCCATCCTGGCAAGACCACCACTCCTTCTCCAAAATAGACAATACAACAAACTCTACCCCCGCACAGTTTAATTCCTACTTCATACAATCAACTTTATCTGTATTAGACACCAATACATCTGTCCCCCTCTGTCTTTACCCCTGTTCAATCAAAACCAGCCACAGCTCTTCAATTTTAGTCCAATACCTACCTCGCTGATCAGGAATTTGCTCCTTAAACTAAAAACTACTTCCGTAGCTGTAGATCAATTACCATCAGCCTACCTAAAAATGGCTGCAGAAGTCATAACCTTCCCTGTGTCCATACTAATTAATAGGTCCATAGCAGGCAGATATGTCCCATCACTGTGGAAAAAATCCTACATCATGCCACTGCACAAAGGCAGCACATCTACAGAGTTTAATAAGCACAGACAAATAGTGATTCTCTCTACCATCTGCAAAATATTAGGGAAATGCATCCATATGCAGCTGATGCAATACCTAACCTCAAATAACCTGCTCTCAGAAGCACAACAAGGTTTTAGGCCCCAGCACAGAATCAATAGTGTTCTATTATATTTTACTAATATATTAAACCAACATAGCAACAATGGTCTGCTTGTGTCCACCATGTTCTTAGACTTGTCAAAGGCATTTGATACTGTCCCGCACCAGCAACATTTAGTGTCAATTCATGCTAGTAATTAGAGGGAAGGGACAGAAAGCTGGAAGAGAGATTAAAAAAAAAGATAGTATGACCTGGTAGAGCTGTATGGGAGAGATAGTATATTCAGCTTGGATTTCTGTAGTAGCACGTCCAGTTGTTGATAAGGTGTTCCTTAAGTAGATGTTTAAATTTAGTTGCACTGATGCAATTAATTATTGTTTGAGACAATGTATTCCAAGGTTTAGATGCACAGTTAGAGAAGAGGGAATCCCCAAAGCCATTGTTAGGTTTGGTAACTGTTAGCAGACCTTTACTGGTGGATCTTAGTATTCTAGAGCTAGAGTAGGGTTGAACACATTTTTTGAGGGAGGGGTAACTATTTGCATGGCTGAGTATATAGTGAATGAAAGTTAGCTGGTTATAGGTCAGAAGAATGGGAAGTTCTAGCCATTTTGGATGCTGCAATGTGTTGCAGTTGTGTGATCTATAATTGAGGGCTGAAGCAAATCTTGCCATTTTGTTGTAGCAGGACTTCAGTTTAACTCTGTTTATCTGAGGATGGTGCAGCGGTTGCATTGTCACCTCACAGCAAGAGGTTCTCCAGTTCAATTCTTGGCTGGGGTGCCTTCTGTACGGAGTCTGCATATCCTCCGTGCATTCATGTGGTTTTCCTCCCACATTACAAATACATGCACCTGGAGCATTTCTCTCTGGGCCTCTGTTGAAAATTGTCTTTGTTCCAAGTCGGACTTTCCCGCTAGACAAATGTTAAATAAAAAAATAAAATAAATAATTTATAAGTATAGGTGAAGCATAAAGGAGGCTGAAAAGTAGGTGGGTTCTGGATATGGCTTGTCTGGTGGGGTCAGTTAGGAAATGTTTGACCCTATACAGTGAGCCTAGTTTGATATGTACCTTTTTGATGGTTATGGTTAGGTGCTTGCCAAACCTCAGGTTGTTCTCAATGGTCACTCCTAGGAGCTTAGTATGCTCTACTGCTTCTGTTATAGTATTACTAGAAGAAAGGCTGGTGAAGGGGGGGGGGTGCTGGCTATGTGTTTTGTTACTAGTAAAGAGCATGAGCTTAATTTATTTGGGTTGAGAACAAGTTGAGCATCAGGTAACTTTCAATGTCATTGTAGGCTTTTTGGGTTGTCTGAAGGAGTGAAGATATAGAGGGTGCTGAGCAAATATGGGAGGCATCTTCATCATATTGAATACATGTTGCATGTTGAGTGGCTGTGGATAATTTATTTGTGAATATGGAGACTAGTAGAGGACCAAGTATTGACCCTTAGGGTAAGCCGATTGAAATACTTAGCAGGGGTGATTGTTCATTATTCCAAATAAAACAAAATAAAATAATAAATAAATAAATCTCCCTCAAAGAACCCACAATTAAAACAATAAATAAATCTCCCTTATAGAACCCACAATTGTCATAGCTCAAAGCAATTAAACTGGCTTGAACTGCAAAACTAATATATTCACAACTAACTACAGCACACAAACTCATTCATCACCCAGAAAAATGCCCTGCACTACAAAATTTATGACAACCTTACTATCCAGCAAAGGACCTCTGTTCTAGTAGCACATTTTTATTACTTACAAATAAGTCAAATAATTTTGACTACTCCCAATACTTTGGTAAACTCTGGAATAGTATCCCCACACAAAACTGTCTGACAAACTCAATAGCTTTAAAACAATGCGTAAACAACATCTTAACCAATCCTGGTCTTGCACAAGCTCATCACAAGTTTAAGACTTTGGGTTCACCATATGATGCTGTCCAAATACTCTCCATAAACAGAATGCTTTCAACCTCTCACTGAAATGACAAAAGAATTTTTAGATGTAACTGCTGCCTGTACAATGTACTAAGTTGCATGGGGGCTTTTGCTTTAGTAACTTCCACCTCTGTAAGATCTTAGAATGTATAAATGCATTGACGTTTGTGTATAAATGTAAATAGAAATGTAGGTACTATGTGTTTAACTGGAACTTAGTAATATGTAATTTAAGCAAATGGAGCTTAACTCCCTGGGCCTCCGCTGAAAATGGGAATTACCCAGCTAGACTTTCCTAGTAAACAAAGACAAATAAATTAATCATTCCATTGTCATATTATACTCTTCTATTTTTTTCTATATCATCAATTTTAATTTTTTACAAAAATCGTTTTTCTTTGTAACCTTTCTCCATTTATACACTCTTTTTGCCATACCCCCAAATTTATCATATTTATACAGGTTTACTATTAATCTCCCATCTTTTTCATTTACCCACTTTAACACTTTGTACAATTTTAATGAAGTAGCACATACCACTGGGTTAATTAACCCTCAGCCTCCTTCCTCTTTGTTTACATACAAAACTCCTCTTTTTATTGGGTTTAATCTAAAACTCCATATAAATGAAAAATTACCTGACATAATTTATTTTCAAATACCGTTGGCAACATAAATACACTTGCTAAGTATGCTATTTTCCCTTTAGTACTGAATGTATCAAATAAGTCTTTTTTCCTGAATGATAGCTGATATGCCCTCCAGAAAAAAATGGTTTGTTTTATTTCTTATATTATTTTTTTCACACTGAATTCTCTTTAAATCTTTATTTCCAAATGTTATACCTAACACAGGAATTTCTTTCCTTGTAAACTATTCATCCCCCCCCCCCATCTTTACTACATTAACTAACCGTTTACTGTTCTCTGTATTTAATGCCATTCCTGTCACACTCATTTGTGCAGATCAATACTTCTGTTATCAGAGTTTTGTTTTCTGCAGTTAATATAATGTCATCTGCATATGTTAAAAGAACTGGAATTCTTAATCCTTTAGCTGTTATATACCCCAGCTCCTTCATTTTGTAATATATGTCACATACTATCACATTCATAACTAATGCAAAGAGTATATAATTCACTATGCACCTCTTTGCTTACTGAGCCATTTACAAGTATTTTTACTTTATTACTATACGCTGACATACACAATTACCTAACTTTCTCACTTATATTATATTCTTCCATTATTACATTATTTTCACTTCTTTTTATTCATAATATCCACAATATCATTAACAATGCCTGACCACCTTTGCCCTTTATGCTATATATACTATCTTCCATAATATTATCAACTTCAATTTCAAATCTCTGTTGTATTATTTTCATAAAAATCTTAAAATCATTATTATTCAATACTATCAGTCTCCACTTTAACTGTCTTCTGTCTTCCTTCTTCCATATGAATTTAAGTGTTCTTCTACATAATTCATTATACATAAGAACTTTATTTAACCATTCATTCAAAATCTTTAAAAATATTTTTTTGCCAATCCCTTATTTTTTTATATATTTCATATCCTATTTTATCTAGTCCTAGAGCCAGATCTACATTTACTTGTCCTAATACTTTATATAGCTCAATTACAGGAATCTCCTTTTCCAACTCTTTATGCTCTTTTTCTGTTAACTTTTTTTACTTTACATGTTTTTTTTCACTACCTTCTTTTTTCTTTAAACATTTCTTGAACGTATTGTACTAAACTATTAATCTTTCCCTGAGCTCTTTCTATTTCACCTTTTACATTTTTTATTTCTCTCATTACGATACCATCTTGTTTTACTCTTTTTCTTAAGTAACTTTATATTTTTTCTCTTTTTCCTTGTAAAAATATCTTTCTTGTATAACAATTCTTGTATGTTTTCTTGATTTCTTTCAAATAATTCTTTTTCTTTGTCAAAGTACTTTCCATCATTATGTTCGAAATTTTCCAATGCATATGTCATTCCATATTTTTCATTCTCTACTTTTCTGACATTATATTGTCACTATAAAAAACATTTTTTTATATTTTTTCTTAAATATCATCCACCATTCAGACCAATTTTTATAAAATGTTCTCATAGTAGTAGTATGATTTTCCATAACTGTATTACTAATCTGTTTCCTTCTTCATTCCATACTTTCTCATTTATCCTTTTAATTCCTTTGCCTATTGTTATATATTCTTTGTTTACCTTTATCCCTAGCCATATTGCAAGATAATCAGAAAATCATGTTTCAACTACCTACCCTTCTCCTATAACTAAGCCTTCCTATATTACAAAATAATCTATTTCAGATCTATATGTAACCCTGAAAAAATACTTAAAACCACTGTTAAGCCAGAAAACAAGCCTTAAAACAACACGTTAGCGTTAATGTAACTTTATTTCACACGTTTGTTAATAGAAATAGACTTCTTCAAAAATGAATTACACAAAATATACATGAGCTTAAACACTTGAAATAAGATCATGTTAATCAATCACAATAAAAATACAATTAAAAAACACACCCAATGTTAATTGCCACTCTATTTAACCCTTTAGCATTTAAACTCCTTTAGCCAACCTACAGTTCTTCAGAAAACATTCAATATTGATGATGTCATTTAAACCTGGTATTTTGTCTGCCTCTAATCTTACTTGCCATTCAGTTTCTCTTTGCTCCACTTAATTTTTATAATGTCCTTCCCTTAAATAATAAGGTATGTGTTCTACCACTGTAAAGAGAAACTTCTTATAATTACCGCACCCAATAGTATTTTTATATAGAGCATTATTTTCAATTGTTGTTTTAATATCATAAGGATGTTCCTTTATCCTGGTGTCCAACTTCCTAGTGTTCATTCCTATATAGTAACTTGGACAGTTTAAACACAAAGCTATGTATACTATCCCTTTAGTCTAGCAAGTATATCAGGTATTTCTATAGTGTACTGTAAATGCTCTAACATCACATAGGGCCATTCATATATAAACCTACAAGCATCACAACCATTGCACTTACAAGTGCCTTTATTTTTGTTGGTATGTACAGCCCCAACTTTAGTGTGGTCATGCTGTAACATTTGTTTAATGTTACTGTTCTTTTTATTAACAAAGAAAGTCTGTTTACCTAGGATGTCAACTAGCCCTCTATTCATTTCTATAATCTTTCAATTATTAGATATAATATTTCTGATGTCAGTACTATCTACAGACATTCCTATGACATATCTAGCAGCCCAGCTCTCTGGAATTTTGTAAATAATTCTATGTCATTTGTGAATATTTATATGATTTATCTAGAAGTGTGACAGAAGGAAATACTTCCAGTACAGATGTCTGGAATTTTGTAAATAATTATATTTATTAGAACTGTATGTTACATGTATATTAAACTGCTGATACAAAAGTATGTGCTGAACAGGGTTTGTACAGTACTGAGCTTCAGAGATGTGCCCACAGTGTACCCTACTGGAACATAGAAGATTAACTTGCAAAACTTAAGAATAGTCGAGGTTAATGTACTTTATATCTGGGTCATAAACAAGAGATGCTATCTCTTAGTTTCAATGCAGAAGCAGACACAATATCTAGAGCTAGAAGTTTTTGTATTGTCTTGAAAGAGAAGTAATTACTAGGTTTAAAACGTAAAAGTATTTTATTGTTTTACGACTTGCAAGATCTGCAAACATCTGAGAGATATGCATTTTTCACAAGGAGATGTCAAATGCTACAATGCGGGAATAGCCTGGGAATTGAAGTCAGGTGATAAAAAGTGATATCATCTAATCTTACCCAGCAATAATATTTGATATTAATTAAAGAACTCTTTCAAGTAGAGACTGGGCATTTTGTATTTTGTCTTTGACCTGGAAATATCCACTCATCATCATCATCTGCACTTGCCTTGCTCTGTAAGTAAGTTTCTGGAACACAGTAACTCTTTTTAGATATAGTTGGGAATATAGTAAAAATTAATTTAGAGGATTTCTGTATTAATTTGAGACTGTCCTCCATTGTTGTTTTAAATATTTCCTGTGATTTTGAACTCTGAAGTTACTGTGTTGATTGACTGAGTATTGTCTTGTTCTTTTATTATTTATTATTAATTATATTTAAACCTGTCTTTGTGGCAGATATTTGTGAGACGTATTTAAGCTCTTAGGGTACTTACATATGTATCTGGTGACACTATACAGGCCACTCCTAAACAGCCTTGCTCTTGGTCAGAATATCATTTGGATTAATTATAACTTTACACAGTAGGATTGGACACCCTTTGTAAGTGCCTTACAGTAACTGATAAGAGCGGCTGGTGGCAGCTGGAACTACCCTATAGTCTGGGCAAAAGGGGGCATAGCAATAAACCTATGCCAGCTTTTCTCAGGTGTGTGTGTGTGTGTTTGTATATCAATCAAATCTCAAAGTGTGCATGTGTCAGCTACTTAGGGAGGAACACAAAGGACTGGTTGGACAGAGAAGGTGCTGGAGGTCTTAGCTTGGCCACTCGGCTGAGATCTCAACACTATATCTGTGCCAGTGGGAAGTCTTATTGGGGATCTGGAGAAAGAGGGAGAAACCAGACCCAGACTGGCTGTGGTGTGTGTGTGCTCTTAAGGGAAAAGTACAGTTTTGTACCTACCATAAATGTAGATGTTCGAGGATTCCATTGCTGCAGTCCTTACTATTGGGTATAGTCCGCATCCAGTCGGCCCGAATACCAGAGTATAAGGCTGACGTCGGTCAGGGCGCATTAGACTGACGTCAGTACGTCAGGGTACTACGCATGACCCATATCCTCAGTCTTTTCTTGCCCCAGATGTCAGAAGACCCTAAAAAGACAAGGCCCAAAATACCTGCACCAAAACATGAACAATATATACAAAAATATAAGCAGGTAAATCACCTACACAACCACCCCTAAACACAGAGGGAAGGAGGGAGTTGGACTGCAGCAATGGAATCCTCGAACATCTACATTTATGGTAGGTACAAAACTGTACTATGTTCCTTCCATTGCTGCAGTCCTTACTATTGGGTAGAATCCCAAAGCAGAGGTAAGGGAGGCTGGCAAATCAGAAAGAAGCAGGAGCTGACAACATGCCTTGCAAAACAGCTGTGGCAAAACCAGCCCTAGACTTAGAGTAGATAGGAAGGTGATAATGCTTAGAGAAAGTATGCACTGAACTCCAAGTAGCTGCTTCCAAAATATCCTTAGTTGCCACCCCGTAGAAATGCTGTTGAAGTGGCAGTAGCCCTAGTGGAATGAGGCCTAATCCCAGCTGGAACCTCCTTGCCATGATGGGAATAACAAAATGCAATGCAAAGCCAATCCACCTAGAAATAGTTTGTTTTGACACAGGCTTGCCCTGCGAACTCAAAGCAAAAGAAACAAACAACTGCTGAGACTGCCTAAAATCCTTAGTCCTGCTTAAGTAATAACGCAATTGCCTGTGTACATCTAAAGTATGCAAAATCTTTTCCCCTTTATTTTGGGGGTCTGCATAAAAGGTAGGCAAATGAATAGTTTGGTTTAAAGCCACACTAGAAACCACCTTAGGCATAAAGGAAGGATTAGTGCGTAATGATACCCTATCCTTATGGAAAATCAAAGACTGCCATAAGGGCCTGCAACTCAGACACCCTTCTTGCAGAAGTAATAGCCAACAAAAAGCAGTCTTCCATGACAAATATTTCAATTCAGCAGTAGCGGCTCAAAAGGTTGTAGAGTAAGTTTTTCCAACACAAAATTGAGATCCCAAGCAGGAGTAGGAGCTCATGGGGGTCTTATATTCTTAGCCCTCTAAGAAACTGCTTGAACAAAGGATGCGAAAACAATGGTGGGTCACAATCATAGTGAGCTGAGATTGCTGCAGCATGAATCTTGATGGAAGAGAAGGACAGACCCTTGTCCAGTAACTCAGTAAGATATTGAAGAGCCATACTCAAATTAGGCTCAGAAATCTCCAAATTCTTTGCTTTACTCCAAAATAAAAATCTCTTCCATTTTGCTGCGTACACTTTCCTTGTACTAGGTCTTCTAGCTTCCATAATCACATTTAAAACTTGTTGAGGAAGTTGAGACCTGCTGTGTTTCAACACAGAATATGCCAGGCTGTCAGATGAAGAGAGTGAAGCTTGACATTGAGCAGATGACCGTCCTGCTGGGATAACAGATGTGGAATCAAAGGTTAAGGCCATGGAGGCTTCTTTACCAGACTCCGTAGTAGAGGGTACCAGTGTTGCGAGGCCAATCTGGAGCTATCAAAATCATCCTTGGCCTGTCCTGTCTGACCTTTAACAGCACCTTTGGAAGAAGAGGCAGAGGTGGAAAGGCATACAGATGAAGGTTTGTCCAACTGAAAGACAGAGCATCCACTTTCCAAGCTGTGTGATGAAACCCCTTTGTGCAAAACTGTGGCAGCTGGTGGTTTAGTGGAGAAGCGAACAGATCTATGTCTGGAGTTCCCCATGACACTGTCAATTTCTGAAATACATGAAGATCCAGTTTCCACTTGTGGGGATCCATGATTTGTCTGCTTAACACATCTGCTAAGGAGTTCTGTGCTCCTGGCAGAAACCTTGCCTGAAGAGTTAGGTGCAAGCTCTCCCATAAAATCATTGCATGCCTGCATAGAGGATAAGAATGTGTTCCCCTTGTTTGGTGAAGTACCACATGACAGTTGTGTTGTCTGTTAGAATCAACACCTGCCCTGGAAGAAGTAACTCCTTGAAAGCCAGCAATGCGAACTGGACTGCTAACATCTCCTTTATGTTGATATGTAGATGCTGTAGTCTGGCAGGCCACTTGTCTTGTATCCACTTTACATTTAGATGAGCTCCCAAGCAATGTCTGAGGCATCTGTCGGTAAAATCTGACTCGCCTCTGGCCGGGTCACAGAGAGTCCCTTGTTTAGGTGACATTCCTGAGCCCACCACAAAAATACTCTTTGAAGGCAAGGTATTATTTGAATGACAGTGTCTAAATTCTGGCAGTGCTGTGTCCATACATTTTTGAGATACCATTGTAACTTCCTCATATGCAGTTTGGCATTGGGAAGCACCAGAATACAAGATGCCATGAACCCTAATGCTTGAAGGACTGTCTCTGCAGTCAGCACGGACGGATGAGATAGTTGATGGAAGTAAAGTGACAGACTCTTTTGTTTGTCCGGGGTTAAAAAGGCCATCTGGGCTGCTGTATTCAGTCTCACACCCAGAAAGCACATGTCTTGAGAGGGTACTAGACTGGACTTTATTTCGTTCACAGAATACCCTAGGCATCTTAGCACTGCTATAAGATATTCCAGATGCTGTAGAAGGTCTTCCTTTTCTTGAGCCAGAATCAGGCAGTCGTCTAAATAAGGATAGATTTGAAGTCCTTGTAGCCTGAAGTAAGCTATCACTGGAGCCAGAACCTTTGTGAATACTCTGGGCAGTAGATAAGCCAAAGGGCAATGCAGAGAACTGATAATGAGAATCTCCAGCTTGAAACGCAGATACTTCCTGTAACTTAGCCTGATATGCACATGAAGGTAAGCTTCCTTGAGATCTAAAGTTACCATCCAGTGATCTTTGCTAAAAGCTGTTGTAACGTCAACATCTTGAACTTGGGAATGTCCAGATAAGTGTTGAGGAGAGATAAATCCAAAAGCAGTCTCCACGTGTTCCCCTTCTCTGGTACTAGGAACATGCGAGAATAAAATCCTAGGCCCCTTTCTGACACAGGGACTGGTAGAATGATGTCCAACACCCATCTGTCTTGAGTAATTAAATCCCAATTTCCTTTGAAAAGAGATAGTTGTCCTTCCAAAGGAGCTGCCAGACGAGAATCTACTGGCAGTAGAAAAGGCAGGTCATTGGGTCTGTTTACGAAAGGACTGACCCCTGCCCTCACCAGAAGTCTGAGCAGGTGAACTCCCTGTTCTAGGCCTAAAAGAACCTTGAGCCCTGCCCCTACCACGTCTAGACCTACCCCTAGACTGGGAATCATAAGCAGGATATGTCCACCCCTTAGCAGGCCAATTTCTACTAAACTTGGTGGCTGTACCTGCAAAAATCTTTAACAGTTTGCATAGACTTAGCTTTGTCCTCCATTTTCTTTAAAACTGCTTCCACAGGTGAACCAAACAACACATCAGACTGTAAAGGAGCATCCAAAATCCTTGTCTTAACATGCTCAGCCAAATTTTGATCCCTCAACCAGGCATGCCTGCGAAGAACAGAACTAGTGGCAGCCACCCTCGAGGAGGCCTGCACAGCATCAAAACCACATTGCAAAGAATGCTTGCCCACTTGTTCAGACACATAAACTAAATCCAGCAAGTCTTTACAATCAATACCTTCAAAGCATCCACCTTAGATTTCAATTGTGAAAGGAGATAATTTTGATATTTCAGCATGTGAAACTGACAATTCAACGCTCTCATGGCTAGAGTGGAAGAAGTATACACTTTCTTACCCCACCTATCTAACGCCCTTGCCTCTTTGTCAGTGGGAACAGGATTTTTAACCACAGAGGCCTTAACACCTTTAGGCCCCTGAGAAACAGTTTCTGGGTCCGCCCTAGGACTCCTAAACAAATACTTATGAGCTGGAGGCACCCTATAGTACCTATCAGGTTTAACAGGAGCAGGAGGCAAAGAATCAGGGTTCAGGAAACCTCTGCAAAACATCTTCCACCACATTCAACACAGGAGGTATAGCTAAGGGCCTATGCTGGGGTAAAACAAGAATTCCCTAAGTCTCTTCCTGGAATCAGAGTAATCCTGGCCTTCCCATTTAAAGTGCTCCCTCATGGAATGCAGAGTCTCTGAAAATGAAAAATCCTCAGGAGGACAAGCCGAACGAGTGGCATCATCCACATCAGAATCAGAATAATGAGGATACTCCTGCAAATCTTCCCCAGAAGATTCAGAAGCCCCTGAACCCTGTTCAAAACTGTCAAACTCTGGTTCCACTCTAGGCCTCTTATCAGGAGGGCCCATAGAACCTCTAATCATAGTAATCAAATCTTCTGCCATTTTAAGCATATGTTTCTTAGGTACAGAACCGAAAGGCTAGGAGAAGCCCTACTGAAGCTGAAGTTGGCCTACCTCTAAAGAAGTTTTGGCAACAGAAGGAGAGGCTCTAACTACTTTGGGAAGAGAGGGAAGAATAGTTACCTGAGAAGCCCCTCAGCCTGGCCTGCCACCTGAGAGGGTACATCCTGTAACAGTAAAGTTTCTGCCTGAGACTCTATAGAAACTCCTGGCAAAACCTCTGGCTCCACTGAGCCATCTAAAGAACCGGCCGGGACTGCCGGTTCATCAACCCTAGGCTTCGCTGTTTTGTCCTTGCGCTTCTTGGATGAAGCGGGCGCGGAGCATCCGGCGGCATTTTATAATTGCAACGCTTCCCAAACACTAATCTGGCACAGTCTAACCTCCTCTTAATAGTGCGTTTGTTAAACTTAGCACAAGAACCAACAACGCCGTGCTCAGGCCCTAAACAAGGTATACATAATGTATGGTAATCCCTATGAGGTATTTGTTTCCCACAAGAAATACAGTTATTCACTTTTTCTGACATCCGGTTAAATACTGAGGCAAGAAAAACCAAAATGTTAGCCAACTCTGATTCGGTCTGAAACTCCGGTTTCGGAAATATTTCAGAACGCCAACCTGCACTCGCAAAACTGCTTCTGCATCGGATCACGCGGCAAAAAAGACAGAGGATATGGCGCGGTCATGCGTAGTACCCTGACGTACTGACGTCAGTCTAATGCGCCCTGACCGACGTCAGCCTTATACTCTGGTATTCGGGCCGACTGGATGCGGACTATACCCAATAGTAAGGACTGCAGCAATGGAAGACGAAGAACATCTGCACTTTACTGCATGTGTACTTGTCATCCTGCCAGTGTGTACGTCCCCTAGCTGTTGCCAGTTGTGAGGATTGAGGCTCCTTGATTACTGGACCAGTGCAGGGGCATCACACAAGCCAGTAATAAATGTACGTCTTCTAAAATGTCATTATCTTCACTTGTCATCCTACAGGCTCTTATAAACTGGCCTCTGGGTATGTTGTTTTTTTTTTATAAAGTTAGGATGATTACTTCTATGGTGAAGATAACTGTTGGAAAAGGTACTCTTACGGTGGATTTTACTTATAAATTTATTGTTACTAGTGTCCCAATTTAAATGTACATATAGAAAGCAAAGTATGTATCCTTCACCTCCTTATACAAATTTTAAGAAACTGGAAAGTACAGTTGTGTACACTTACCATAAATGTAGATGTGTGAGTGTATTCACTGTTGCAGTCATTACATTTGGGTAATCTGCTGGCAGGTTGCCCTCAGTCGGCCTGAATTCCAAAGTCTTGGGTCCTGCGTCAGTTGCTGTCTTCTCTTCCATGACGCCAGGTCGTCAGGGGTATAAAACATGCAGCCAACACCATTTTCTTTAGTTTTTCTTGTTCCCAGATAAACTGTAGAATGACAGGGGGATGGTGGGAGGGTAACCTGGACTGCATCAGTGAATACACTCGAAGATCTACATTTATGGTAAGTGTACACAACCGTACTATGTTCTTCGTGTTTCACTGCTGCAGTCTTGCATTAGGGTAGAATCCCAAAGCTATGGTTGGGAGGCTGGAGCTAAACAGCATTAGATGAGGCTATAAGGCCCTGCAGCACTGCAGTGGCAAAACCTGCCCTGGACTTAGAGTAGAAAGGCAAATGGCAATGCTTTGCAAAGGTGTGAACAGAACTCCAAGTAGCAGCCTCTAGAATGTCCTTGGTTGGTACTCCTCTGAGAAAGGCTGCTGAAGTAGCTGCAGGGAGTGAGACCTAACGCCCTTGGGCACAGGTTTGCCATGGTGTAAGTAGCAAAAACAGATGCAATGGCTTATCCACTTCGAAACTGTCTGCTTTGAAATAGCTTTTCCTTCTGATCCTGCAGCATATGACATTAGTAATTGCTCAGTTTTTCTTAGAGCTTCAGTCCTGCTCAAGTAGAATATTAGCTGTCTGTGTACGTCCAAGGAATGCAGAATTCTCTCCCCTTTGTTCTGCGGATTTGGATAAAAAGTTGGCAGTTGAATTGTTTGGTTAAGAGCCACACTGGAAATGACCTTAGGCATAAAGGTAGGATTTGTTCCTCAGAGACACCCTGTCTGGGTAAAATATGATAAAAGGCTCTACAGCCATGAGGGCCTGTAGCTCTGAAACTCTTCTTGCTGAAGTAATTGCTAGTAGCAGAGCTATCTTCCATGATAAGAACTTTATATCAGTGGTAGCAGCTGGTTCAAATGGAGGCAGGGTAAGCTTTTCCAACACATAATTGAGGTCTCATGCAGGTAATGGTGATCTTCTAGGGGGCCTTAAATTTTTGTCTCTCTAAGATACTGCTTTAGTAAAGGATGAGAAAAGATTGGTAGCTCTGTATTGTAATGAGCCGAAATGGCAGAGGCATGAATTTTGATTGATGAAAAAGATAGGCCTTTGTCAATCATCTCAGTTAAGTACTGTAATATCTGAGGAATATGCTGTTCTGATGTATCAGTTCCTTGTACTTGATTCCAAGCACAGAATCTCTTCCATTTGTCAGCATAACATTTTCTAGTACTAGGCCTTCTGGCTTCCAAAATGACATCCATCACAGCTTTACTGAGAGGTGTTGTCTGTATGATTACAGGATTAGCCATGCTGCCAGGTTCAGAGTCTGTAGTTGACTGTGCATGATCTGATTGTTTTGCTGGGACAGTAGTTGTGGTTTTTGAGGCAAGGGCCAAGCTGGGTATTGAGACAAGTTCCTTAGGATTGGGTACCAGTATTGGCGGGGCCAGTCCGGGGCAATTAATACCATCTTTGGCTTCTCTCGTCTGACTTTTAGGAGGACCTTGGGTAGAAGAGTAAGAGGAGGAAAGGCATAAACTGATAGGTTTTTCCAACTGAAGGATAGGGCGTCCACTTTCCATGCTTGTCTGTGATAAGTCCTTGTGCAGAATATTTTCCATTGATAATTTTTAGGAGAGTCAAATAGGTCTATGTCTGGGCTCCCCCATTTCTCTGCTATCATGCTGAAGACTTGTGGATTTAGTTTCCACTCGTGAGGATCCATAAGGTTTCTGCTTAAATTGTCCGAGTGTTTTGTTTTCCTGGCAGGAATTGAGCTTGAAGATTTATATGGTAGGTCAAAGCTGTGCCCCACAGTGCCATGGCTAATCTGCAATGGGGGTATGAGTGTGTGCCCCCTTGCTTGTTTATATACCACATGGCTGTGGTGTTGTCCATCTTTATTAGCAGTTGTCCAGGATGAAGTAAGTCCTTGAAGGCTGTTAGGGCATTTTGACCAACTAGCATAATCTGATGTGTATGTTGTTACGGTTTGGCTGGCAGGGGGAAGAGTGAAGGGCCGCCCCATGTTTTGGTGACAGGCCTTTGCCCACCATAGAAACTCCTGTTGCAGGCAGGGGATGAGAGGAATCATTGTTTCCAGACTGTGTGAATGTTGACTCCATAAACTTTTTAGGTACCATTGAAGTTTCCTCATATGCAGTCTTGCATATGGAATTAGTAGGATGCAGGATGCCATGAAACCCAGAGCCTGCAGAATTTGTCTTGCAGAAGACTGGGTTTTTGTTGTCATCAGTTTGAAGTAAGTAGTCAATTGCCTTTGTTTGTCTGGCGTGAGGTAAGCCATCTGGGCAGTTGTATTCAAGTTTGCACCCAGAAATTTTATCTTTTGGGAGGGTACCAGTTGTGATTTATTTTCGTTTATTGTGTACCCTAGGCATGTTAGAAGCCTTTTCACAAATGCCAGGTGTCGTAGAAGAGTGTCCTTGTTCTCTGCTTGAATGAGACAGTCGTCCAAGTAAGGATATATTTGAATACTTCTTTGTCTGCAAAATGCAATTACTGGCGCCAGGCACTTTGTAAAGACCCTGGGCGCAGTAGATAAGCCAAAGGGCAGTGCAGAGAATTGGTAATGCATTAAGCCAGCCTTGAATCTGAGGTATCTTCTGCACAACTGCCTTATTGGGACATGCAGGTATGCCTCTTTTAGGTCTAAAGTCACCAGCCAGGCATTCCTGCCCAGCATGGGCAGAAGCTGTTGCAAAGTGAGCATTTTGAATTTTGGAATGTCCAGGTATGTGTTCAAAATCGATAAATCCAGTATTGGCCGCCAGGCCTTGTCCTTTCTGGGTACCAAGAACAGTCTTGAGTAAAACCCTTGTCCTTTTTCCTGTTCTGGTACTGTCTGAATGGCCCCCATATCCATGAGGGACGTATAACCTGTTTCTGTGCCTCTGCCCATTTATTTTTTGCCAGATCTGGCCAAACATTTGTCATTGGCAGGGTGTGGAAATGGAATCTGTATCCCTGTGATACAATGTTTAGTACCCACTTGTCCTGGGTTATTAACTGCCAATTTTGAGCAAAAAGTGCAAATTTCCCCCTATGGGTGCTGGCAAAAGATAAGTGCTTGGTGTAGGCAGAGGGAAGTCATTGGAATTGCTTTCTGTAGGTTTGCTCTTTATCTCCTCCAGACTTGGAGGTGGATGCGCCCCATTGCTTTGACCTGTATGAGTCTTGAGCCTGGTACCTGAAACCCTTAGGGCATCTGGATTTGCCCCTTTTGAGCTCTGACACAGGAAAGGACCAGTTTTTTGTAGGCTAGTGTCTACTGAATCTAGGTGGCTGCACTTGTAAGAAATCTTTAACAGTTTGCATAGACTTAGCTTTGTCTTCCATTTTCTTTAAAACCTCTTCTGCCTTAATACCAAACAGAGAATCATGCTGTAAAGGTGCATCTAGCAATTTAGCTTTAACATGATCAGGCAAATGCTGTTCCTTTAACCAGGCATGCCTCCTAATCACAGATCCAGTAACTGTGCCATGCAGGAGGCCTCTAAAGAATCAAAACCACATTGCAAAGTATGCTTTCCAACTTGTTCAGCTGCATGCAATAATTCCTGCAATTCCTTATTTTCTGCACATTCTGAAATCAACATCATTTTCTGTTTCAGCAATCCCATAACATGCTGTTGGTACTTAAGCATATGAAATTGACAGTTTAAGGCCCTGATTGCCAAGGTTGCAGATGTATAAACCTTTTTTCCCCATCTGTTCAGTGCCCTTGAATCTCTGTCAGAGGGGGTAGGGTTTTTTGCTGTTGATGCCTTACCTCCCCCTTTGGACACTGTGAAATAGTTTCAGGATCAGCAGCAGGATTTCTAAATAAAAATTTATGAGAGTCAGGGACCCTGTAATACCTGTCAGGCTTATTGGGAGCCGGAGGTAAGGAGTCAGGGGTCAGGCTTGACTCCGAAAACACATCATCCACAATGTCTAAAACGGGGAATGCTAAAAGTTTGTGCTGAGGGAGAAGAAGGAAATCCCTGAGCCTCTTTTTTGATTCTGAGAAGTCTTGACTCTCCCAGTGAAAATGCTCCCTCAAAGTATGCAAGGTTTCTCCAAATGAATAATCCTCAGGAGGAGATGCAGATGGAATAGACTCCTCAGCATCAGAATCCTCATAGGGAGGTAAAGATAATTCCTGATCAGAAGAGGAATCAGAAGAAATAGAAACCTGATCTGAAGATTCATAGTCAGTGTCTTGCCTAGGCCTCTTATCTGGTGGGGGATGGGTACCCCTGATCAAGGTAATAAGGTCTTCAGCCATTTTGATCATCTGTTTTTTAGGCATAGAGCCCTGTGCACGTGGCTCAGGCATCGTTTTTTTAGTTTTAGAAGGTGTCTTTGCCTTTGGTTTTGCAGTTTTCGTCAGTTTGATATAAAAATGTTGAGGTCTGAAGACACTCTCAGAAGCCGGTGCCTGCTCAGCGGCTCCGGACCCATCCGAAGGAGGTACATCCGTCGGTCTAATATCTTGAGTATCTTGCGGCATGCTGGCCTCCACATGGGTGTCAGTAGAGGCCTGTGACTCGAAGGTAGCAGGTATCAGGGGCTGCGAAAGCGCCTCACTGAGTACCGGCGAACCGGCGACTGGCTTAGGAGAAGCTTTGTCGTGGGTTTTGGATCTCGACTGCCTTTCTCTGTCCTTTTCTTTGCATTTTTTATGTACTCCGTTAGTCGGATTGCTATCCGACGACATTTCTGGGTAGTTAAATCTGTTTCCAAAATACTTAGATGCAAAAAATATACTGACGCTTAATAGTGCGTTGGTTAAATCTAGGACAAAACCGACAGCCAGGCACGTTGTGATCAGGGCCTAGGCAAGGAATACAGTATAAATGGAAATCCTTATGAGGTATTTACTTCCCACAAGTAATACAATTATTAACTTTTTCTGACATCGGTAAAAAGCAAGAAAAAAAGTTTCCCCAACGGGGTACTTAGCTTTAGTGAAGACTTTGGTTCTGAAACTCAAACTCGAATATTTCAGTAGTCGGTCGACCGACACTTGTGAAATGCTTCTGCTTCGGGCACCGCGCGGCAAGAAAGACTAAAGAAAACGGCGTCGGCTGCATGTTTTATACCCCTGACGACCTGACATCATGGAAGAGACTACAGCAACCGAAGCAGGACCCAAGACTTTGGAATTCAGGCCGACTGAGGTCAACCTGCCAGCAGATTACCCAAATGTAATGACTGCAACAGTGAAACACGCAGAACATCTATGATTAATACTGGCTAAGATGTGACTGGTGTTACTGAGTTTTTTATTATAAGCAAAGGTCCACTAGAAAACAAAAACAAATCATCGACAAATCGCTGATAAAAAAAAGTACAGTTGTATACACTTACCATAAATGTAGATGTTCAAGTGTATTCACTGTTGCAGTCATCACACTTGGGTTATCCTGCCAGGGGTAGCCCTCAGTCGGCCTGAATACCAGAGGCTTAGTATTTCTGCATTGGTTGCTGTCACTCCAGGACCGACGTCAGGTAAGAGTGGTATAAAAATCAGGCAGCTGATGCCATTACATCAGTTTTCCTTGCCCCAACTGTCAGGAGCTCACAAATAGGGAGGTAGGTTATGGTGAAGAATACCACCAGTAAAAAGTAAATACCAAAAATTCCCTGTAAGGAGAGTGGAAGAGGGAGAGAGAGAGAGAGAGAGAGACAAGGGGGATGGAGGGTGGGAAACCAGGACTGCAACACTGAATACGCTCGAACATCTACATTTATGGTAAGTGTACACAACTGTACTATGTTCTTCATGTTTCACTGTTGCAGTCATCACACTTGGGTTTATTCCCAAAGTTGAAGAAAAGGGAGGAGACAGTCAAGAAGACTGGGGGGCTGGCTAGGATGCCCTGCAAGACTGCAGTGGCAAAGCCTGCCCTGGATTTAGAGAAGATAGGCAGGTGGTAATGCTTAGTGAATGTATGAACAGAAGTCCATGTTGCAGCCTCCAGAATGTCCCTGGTGGGGACCCCTCTGAGAAAAGCTGCAGAAGTGGAATGTGTCCTGACCCCCTTTGGGGGAGGTATCCTGTGCTGTTCGTAGCAGAAATGGATGCAGTGAGCTATCCATTTGGATATTGTTTGTTTGGATATGGTCTTGTCCTCTGCCCCCACTGCGAAGCTGACTAGCAATTGGTCAGTTTTTCTAAAAGATTTAGTCCTGTTCAGATAGAATCTGAGCTGTCTGTGCACATCTAGAGAGTGCAGAATCCTTTCCCCCTTGTTTTGTGGATTAGGGAAAAAGGTGGGCAAATGAATGGATTGGTTTAGAGCCACATCTGACACCACTTTAGGCATGAAGGATGGGTTAGTCCTGAGGGAAACCCTGTCAGCATGGAAAATGATGAAGGGGTCTACAGCCATGAGTGCTTGTAGCTCTGAAACTCTTCTAGCTGAATGATGGCCAGAAGCAAGGCTGTTTTTCAAGAGAAGAATTTTAACTCTGCTGAAGCTGCAGGTTCAAAGGGGGGGGGGGGGTATGGTGAGCTTTTCCAACACAAAGTTAAGGTCCCAAGCTGGGGTAGGAGCTCTCCTGGGTAGCCTCTTGGGAACTGTTTGATGAGAGGGTGTGAGAAGCTAGGTGGCTCTGTGCTGTAATGAGCAGAGATGGCAGAGGCATGAATTTTAATAGAAGAGAAAGACAGACCCTTGTGCAGTAGGTCTGGTAGGTAATCCAGGATGAGAGGTAGGGAAGGCTGTGCTGTTTCGACTCCCTTAGCCTGGACCCAGGTGCAAAACCTTTTCCACTTGTCAGCATAGGATTTTCTAGTGCTGGGGCATCTGGCTTCACTTATAAAATCTAGGACTTGTTTGCTTAGGCTGGCAGCTTGAGGAGAGGTCAGGGAATAAGCCAGGCTGCCAGGTTGAGGGTCTGCAATTGGGGATGCATGAATTCTCCCAATTTCTGGATCAGGAGTGTTGGGATCTGAGGTAGGTGCCATGGTGGCAAGGGTGACAGGTGGCGCAGCAATGCGTACCAGTGCTGGCATGGCCAGCCTGGGGCAATCAGGATTGCCCTGGGTTTTTCCTCCCTTATTTTGAGCAGTATCCTTGAAATGAGTGGTAGAGGGGGAAATGCATAGTCCGAGAGGTTTACCCATTGGAAGGATACAGCATCGACTTTCCAGGCCTTGCTCTGAGGTTCCCTGGTGCAGAATTTGCTGAGCTGATGATTGGAGTGGGAGGCAAAGAGGTCCACCCTCGGGGTGCTCCATGTCTGGGTTACAAGGATGAAGGTTCTATGGTCTAGCTGCCACTTGTGTGGGTCTAGCAGGTTTCTGCTTAAGTTGTCTGCAGGAGAATTTAGGGAGCCTGGCAGGAATTGTGCTAGCAGGTGAATTTGCATGGCTGAGGCCGTGTGCTAAAGGGCTAGGGCAAGCCTGCAGAGAGGATAACAGTGAGTCCCTCCCTGCTTGTTGATATACCACATCACTGTGGTGTTGGCTGTTTTGATCAGTAGAGGCCCCGGGGAGAGTAGGGGTCTGGAAGCTGTCAGGGCGTGCTGAACAGCTAGCAGCTCTTTTGGTTGATGTGCAGATGTATTTGATTTGGGCTCCAATGGCCATGAATGCACCTGCCATCCAGGTGTGCACTCCAGGCATAGTCTGATGCATCTGTGGTGTGGGTCTGGGCGGCATGGGGCTGTGAGAAGGGAAGTCCCTTGGTGTGGTTGCATGCTGCTGCCGACCAAATAAAATCTTTCCTTAGAAAGGGTATCATTGGTATGATAGTTTCCAGGTCTTGAGAGTGTTGACACCAAAGGCTTTTTAGGTACCATTGTAGTTTCCTCATATGCAGTCTAGCATATGGAATGAGTAGAATGCAGGAGGCCATGAACCCTAGAGCTTGCAGGATTTTCCTTACGGATAACTTTGTTCTGGTGGCTAGTTGAGAGAAGTAGCCTGTCAGGTAGGCTTGTTTTTATGGAGTAAGGAATGCCATCTGGGATGCTGTGTCCAGGCTTGCTCTCAGGAATACAATTTTTTGTGTGGGGATTAGTTTTGATTTCTTTTCATTGATAGTATACCAGAGGGAGGTCAATAGGTCCTTTATAAAAGTCAGGTGTTGTAACAGCTTTTCCTGTCTGCCTGAATCAGGCAATCATCTAAGTAAGGATAAATTTGAATATTTCTTTGTCTGCAAAAAGCAATGGCTGCAGCCAGGCATTTTGTAAAAATTCTGGGAGCAGTGGATAAGCCAAAGGGAAGCGCAAAAAACTGAAAGTGCAAAGATTCTGCCCTGAACCGTATATATTTCCTGCAAAATTCCCTGATTGGGATGTGTAGGTAGGTCTCTTTTAGGTCTAGGGTAGATAAAGTACAGTTGTGTACCTACCATAAATGTAGATGTTCGAGTGTATTCACTGTTGCAGTCATTACTCTTGGGTTATCCTGCTGGCAGGCTACCTGCAGTCGGCCTGAATTCCAAAGTCTAGGTCCGGTGTCGGTTGCTGTCGCCTCTTCCCTGACGTCAGTGCAGCAGGGGTATAAAAGATGCAGCCGATGCCATTTTCTTCAGTTTTTCTTGTCCCAGATGTCAGGTGCCCCCAAATTGGTAGGCTGAAAATTATTAAGTATGCATGCACAAAAATAAACATTTCCTTCATCTACAAGCAAATACACCACATAGGTTGTACAGGATAGAGAAGTACAGATAAGTCCCAGCAAAGAAAAAGGGGGATGGTGGGTGGGTAACCTGGACGGCAACAGTGAATAAACTCGAACATCTACATTTATGGTAGGTACACAACTGTACTATGTTCATCGTGTTTCACTGTTGCAGTCATTACTCTTGGGTTGAATCCCAAAGCGGAGGATGGGTGGCTGGGCTAAGTAGAATTAGGAGAGGCTATGAGGCCCTGCAGAACTGCAGTGGCAAAGCCTGCTCTGGATTTAGAGTAAAGAGGTAAGTGGTAGTGCTTCGTAAAGGTGTGCACTGAACTCCAAGTTGCAGCCTCTAAGATGTCTTTGGTTAGTACGCCTCTGAGGAAGGCTGCTGAAGTGGCTGCTGCTCTGGTAGAATGAGGCCTAATGCCCGTAGGCACTGATTTGCCATGCTGAGAATAGCAGAAACGGATGCAATGGCCTATCCATTTAGAAATAGTCTGTTTTGAGATAGCCTTTCCTTGTGATCCTGCAGCATATGACACTAAAAGTTGCTCAGTCTTTCTGAAAGCTTTAGTTCTATCCAAGTAGAAGCTTAGCTGCCTGTGTATGTCCAAAGAATGCAGAATTTTCTCACCCGTGTTCTGTGGATTTGGATAAAAGGTACGCAAGTGAATGGTTTGGTTGAGGGCCATACTGGACACCACCTTAGGCATAAATGTTGGGTTTGTCCTCAGAGAAACCCTGTCTGGATAAAAAATGATAAAAGGTTCCACAGCCATGGGTGCTTGTAACTCCGAGACTCGTCTTGCAGAGGTTATTGCTAGGAGCAGAGCTGTTTTCCAGGATAAGAATTTTATATCCGCTGTTGAGGCTGGCTCAAAAGGAGACAGTGTGAGTTTTTCCAAGACATAATTGAGGTCCCATGCCAGAATTGGTGCTCTCCTTGGAGGCCTGATGTTTTTGGCCCCTCTGAGGTACTGCCTTATTAAAGGATGAGAAAAGATAGGTGGTTCCGTATTGTAATGGGCTGAAATGGCAGAGGCATGAATCTTATTTGATGAAAAAGATAGGCCTTTGTCCAGCATCTCAGTTAGGTATTGCAAAATCTGAGGGATATTTGGTACATACGTGTCAATGCCTTGTTCCTGGTTCCAAGCACAGAATCTCTTCCATTTTTCTGCATAAGATTTTCTGGTACTGGGCCTCCTGGCCTCCAAGATAACATCCATCACTGCTTTTGAAAAAGGAGTGTTCTGAATGGCTACATTATCCGCCATGCTGCCAGATTTAAGGTCCTGAGTTGGCTGTGCAGGATCTGATTGTTCTGTTGGGTCAGTAAATGAGAAGTTTGAGGCAATATCCATGCTGGACCTTGAGACAAGCTCTTTAGGATTGGGTACCAGTGCTGGCGTGGCCAGTCTGGTGCAATCTGTATCATTTTTGGCTTCTCTTGTCTGACCTTTAGGAGTACCCTGGGAAGGAGAGGCAGTGGAGGAAAGGCATATACTGTCAGATTTTTCCAGCTGAAGGATAGGGAGCCCACTCTCCATGCTTGTTTGTGATAAATCCTTGTGCAAAATCTCTGTATCTGGCAGTTGTGAGGGGAGGCAAATAGATCTATGTCTGGGCATCCCCATTTCCTTGTTATCATTCTGAAGACTTGTGGATCCAGTTTCCACTCGTGGGGATCCATGAGGTTTCTGCTTAGTTCGTCTGCCAGAGTATTTGTTTTTCCTGGCAGGAATTGTGCTTGCAGGTGAACTTGATAAGCCAATGCTGTGTCCCATAAGGTCATTGCTTGTCTGCAGAGGGGGTAGGAATGTGTACCTCCCTGCTTGTTTATGTACCACATGACCATAGTATTGTCTGTCTTTATCAGTAGCTGTCCTGGATGAAGTAGATCCTTGAAAGCTGTCAGGGCATTCTGAACAGCTAGCATCTCTTTTTGATTGATGTGAAGATGCATCTGGCTTGCAGGCCATGCATCCGTTGTCAGTGTCTGTCTGGCTGTGGGTAAAGTGAATGGCAGACCCTTGTTGTGGTGACAGGCCTCTGCCCACCATCGAAACTCCTGTTGCAGGCAGGGAATGATGGTAATTACTGTCTCCAGGCTGTGGCAATGCTGAGTCCAAACACATTTTAGATACCATTGTAGTTTCCTCATATGCAGTCTGGCATATGGAATTAATAGAATGCAGGATGCCATGAAGCCCAAGGCCTGCAGGGTTTTCCTTGCAGATAACTGGGTCTTTGTTGCCAATTTTTTGAAGTAAGAAGTCAGTTGCTTTTGTTTGTCTGGTGTGAGTTAAGCCATCTGGGCAGTTGTATTTAAGCTTGCACCCAGGAATATTATCTCTTGAGAGGGTACTAGTTTTGATTTCTTTTCGTTTACTGTGTACCCTAGGCAAATTAGTAATCTTTTTACAAACTCCAGATGCTTTAGAAGAATGTCTTTGGTCTCTGCTTGAATAAGGCAGTCGTCCAAATAGGGATATATTTGAATTCCTCTGTCTGCAAAATGCAATTACTGGTGCCAGGCATTTTGTGAAGACCCTGGGCGCAGTAGATAAGCCAAAGGGCAGTGCAGAGAATTGGTAGTGCATTGAGCCAGCTATGAATCTGAGATCTTCTGCAAGATTGTCTGATTGGGACATACAGGTATGCCTCTTTTAGGTCCAAAGTTACGAGCCAAGCCTTCTTGCCCAGCATGGGCAGCAGCTGCTAGAGTCAACATCTTGAATTTTGGAACCTCCAGAAACGTGTTTAGTATAGACAGGTCCAGTATTGGTCTCCAGGTTTTGTCCTTTCTGGGCACTACAAAAAGTCTAGAGTAAAATCCTTGTCCCTGCTCTTGTTGTGGTACTTGTTGAATGGCCCTGATGTCCATGAGGGCTGTAATTTGCTTTTGTGCCTCTGCCCATTGATTGTGTGGCAGGTCTGGCATACCTTTTGCCCTTGGTAGGGTGTGAAAATGGAACCTATAGCCTTGGGACACTATGTTCAGGACCCATTTGTCTTGGGTAACCATTTGCCAGTTTGATGAAAAAAGTGCTAGTTTTCCCCCTAAGGGGGCTGCCAAAAGAAAAGTGCTTGGAGCTGGCAGAGGAAAGTCATTGGGACTGTTTCCTGTAAGGTTGTGATTTGTCTTCTCTGCTTTTGGAGGTAGGAGCACCCCATTGTTTAGGCCTGTATGAGACTTGGGGCTGAGACCTGCCTCTGGGATGTCTGTATCTGCCTCTTTGTGGTCTGTCTGTCACTGGAAAGGACCAATTTTTAGAAGGCCAGTTCCTGCTAAATCTGGGTGGCTGTTTCCTGTAAGAAATCCTTAACTGTCTGCATGGATTTCGCTTTATCCTCCATTTTCTTCAACACCTCTTCTGCTTTAGCACCAAACAATGTATCATGCTGTAATGGGGCATCTAATAATTTTGCTTTAACATGATCAGGCAGATTCTGTTCCTTTAACCAAGCATGCCTTCTAATAACAGAACCTGTAACAGCGACCCTGCAAGAGGCCTCCAGTGAATCATAACCACATTGCAAAGTATGCTTTTCCACTTGTTCTGCTGCATGCAATAAATCCTGCATTTCTTTGTTCTCTGAACATTCAGTATTTGTCAACATTTTCTGTTTAAACAGTGAGATTAAGTATTGCTGATATTTAAGCATATGAAACTGACAATTTAAAGCCCTTACAGCCAAGGTAGCAGAAGTATAAACTTTTTCCACCATCTGTCCAGTGCCCTAGAATCCCTATCAGAGGGGACAGGGTTTTTTGCAGTGGAAGCTTTGACCTCTTTGGGACCCTGAGATATAGTTTCTGGGTCTGCAGCAGGGTTTTTATACAGGAATTTATGAGAATCCGGGACCCTGTAGTATCTGTCTGGCTTAGCAGGTGCAGGGGGTAAAGAGTCAGGGGACAGGCTGGACTCTGAAAATACATCATATACAATGTCTAGAACAGGTGGAATAGCAAGGGGCCTGTGCTGAGGAAGTAGTAGAAAGTCTCGGAGCCTTTTCTTAGATTCAGAGTAATCCTGGCTCTCCCAGTGGAAATGCTCCCTCATGGTATGCAGGGTTTCCCCAAAAGAATAATCCTCAGGAGAGGCTGAAGGAATGGATTCTTCAGCATCAGAGTCCTCATAGGGAGGCATAGAATAATCCTGTTCAGAAGAGGAATCAGAGGAAATAGAAACCTGATCAGAAGAATCATATTCTGTCTCTTGCCTAGGCCTCTTATCAGGAGGGGGATGGGAACACCTGATTAAAGTAATTAGGTCTTCAGCCATTTTAAGCATCTGATTTTAGGCATGGATGTCTGAGTAGGAGAATGCTGTACTTGTTTCTTTGTCTTTAGAGCTGCTTTAGTCTTTAACTTTGAAGCTGAAGATGGTTTAACATATAACTGTGTAGGTCTGAAGACACCCTCAGAAGCCAATGCCTGCTCAGCGGCTCCGGACCCATCTGAGGGAATGATTTCTGAGTGTCCAATACCTCGAGTATTCATAGGCCCAGTCGGCTCCACATGGGAGTCGGAAGCGGCCTGTGGCTCTGAGGTAGTGGGCGCAAGGGGCTGCGAAAGCGCCTCACTGAGAACCGGCGAACCGACGACTGGCCTAACGGAGGCCTCGTTGTCGGTTTTGGACCTCGGATGCCTATCTTGTCCTTGCGTTTTTTGTAAACTCCGGTCGTCGGCTGTTCCGATGGCATTATATAACTAAATCTTCGGCCAAAGTAATGAAATGCAAAATCGAACCGACGCTTAACAGTGCGTTGGTTAAATCTAGCACAAAACCGACAACTAGCACCATTGTGATCAGGGCCTAGGCAAGGAATACAGTAAGAGTGAAAATCCTTATGAGGTATTTGCTTCCCACAAGAAATACAACTGTTAACTTTTTCTGACATCGGTCTGGAGCAAGAAAAAAGTTTCCCCAATGGGGTACTTAGCTTTAATGAAAACTTTGGTTCTGAAATTCGGATTTAAAAATCTCAGGAGTTGGCCTACCAGCACTTGCGAACTGCTTTTGCTTCGGGCACCGCACGGCAAGAAAGACTGAAGAAAATGACGTCGGCTACATCTTTTATACCCCTGGCGCACTGACGTCAGGGAAGAGGCGACAGCAACTGACGCCGGACCTAGACTTTGGAATTCAGGCTGACTGCGGGTAGCCTGCCAGCAGGATAAACCAAGAGTAATGACTGCAACAGTGAAACACGATATCCAAGCATTCTTGGAAAGCATAGGAAGAAGCTGCTATAGGGTGAGCATTTTGAATTTTGGTATCACCAGAAAGGTGTTTAGAATGGAAACATCTAGGATTGGGCGCCAGGTGACCTCTTTTCTGGTTACCAGGAAAAGTCTGGAATAGAAACATTGGCCTACCTGGTCTGCAAGAACATGCTGAATTGCCCTCATGGAGAGCAAGGAATGGACTTGCTTTTTTGGCCTCGCCCACTGGTTTGGAGGAAGATCTGGGAACCCTTTTGGGGTTGGCAAAGTGTGGAAATAAAATCTGTACCCCTGGGACACTATGTTGAGGACCCATCGGTCGTTGGTAATAGAGGCCCAGTTGTTTGCATGGAAGGAGAGTTTTCCTCCTAGGGGCCACAAGCATGTGAGCAGAGGTAAGGGGTGGATGTGTGAAGTCATTGTGAGTTCTTACCATAAGGGGGTGGGGCTTAGCACTCCCTGTTTTTGAAGAGGAGGAACTCCATTGCTTAGATCTCTGCATTCCCTGGGACTGCTGTCTGGGGCTTCTGTTTCCCCTGGTTCTGGGCTGAGCTGGCCTGGAGGTGGCCAGAAAGGGCTAGTGCTTGGAGGGGCAATGCCAACTGAACCTCAGAGGCTGGACCTGTAAAAAGTCTTTAACTGTCTGCATAGATCTTTAAGACCTCTTCTGCCTTGTTGCCAAACAAATTGTCTTTGTTCAATGGAGTGTCCAATAATTTTGATTTGACATAGTTTGGCAAGGTCTGTTCCTTAAGCCACGCATGCCTTCTAAGGACAGAACCAGTGACTGCTACCCTGCAAGATGCTTCTAGGGCGTCAAAGCCACATTGCAAGGTGTGCTTATTAACTTGGCTTGCAGAATGCATAAGCACTTGTAATTCTTTATTTTCTGCACAAGCAAGAAAGGAAGATATTTTTTGTTTGAGTAGTTCCATGGTATGCTGCTGATATTTCAGCATGTGGAACTGACAATCTAGTGCTCTAATAGCAAGAGTTGCAGAGGTGTATACATTTTTACCCCATCTCTCTAATGCTTGGGAATCCCTGTGTGAGGGGCTAGGATTCTTAGCTGAGGTTGCTTTAATTCCTTTAGGTCCTTGGGAGATGCTCTGGGTCAGCAGTAGGATTTCTGAAAAGGAATTTGAGAGAGTCAGGGTCTCTGTAGTACCTGTCAGGTTTCCTAGGAGCAAGAGGAAGGGTGTCAGGAGTCAAACTGGATTCCATAAAAACATCATCCACAACATCCAGGACAGGAGGAATGGCTAAAGGTCTGTGCTGTGGTAAATCTAAGAAGTCCCTGAGTCTCTTCTTTGACTGAGGATAGTCCTGACATTCCTACTGGAAATGCTCCCTTAAGGTATGCAGGGTTTCACCAAACGAAAAATCCTCGGGTGGAGAGGCAGAAGGAATGGATTCCTCTGCATCAGAATCCTCATAAGCAGAGAGGGGTTGCATGTCTTCATATTCAAAAGCATCAGAGTCATTGGGCTCCTGTTCAGATAAAACCATTGGGGACAAGTCTCTTTCTTTTGGAAGGGGTAGCCTGGCTTCCACTAATAAGCATAATAAGGTCTTCCACCATTTTAAGCATTTGAGATTGAGGCATGGAAGCAGGTGACTGAGCTTGGGTTGTCGTTTTTTTGGGCGTAGTTCGTACCCTGGGTCTTAGAAACTGAGTAGTTTTAGAAAGAACTGAAGACATGAAAGAAGTTGTCGGTTTGTGTCGAGTGTCGGTAGCATGAAGAACTTCCTTGGAAGCCGGTGCCTGCTCAGCGTCTGCGGACCCATCCAAAGTAGAGACATCCGCAGAATGCTTAGTTGAAGAAGAGTCTCATGGCATACCAGACTCCGAAAGGGTCTCGGTAGCGCCCTGCAAATCCCACAGAAGCGGGCATCATGGGCTGTGAAAGCGCCTCACTGAGGACTAGAGAACTGATGACTAGCTTAGCGGAAGCATCGTCGGCAGTTTTGGACCTGTGTGTACTGTCTCTGTCTTTATCCTTAGGTTTTTTCGGAAGATCGGTAGTTGGATGGCTTACCAAAGCCATATTGGAGATCGAGGACTGAGAGTGAAAATATCTAGCTACAATAAGGGCCTGACGACGTATAGTTCTGGCATTGAACAAAGCACAAAAGTGACAGCGAGGGACGTCGTGGTCTGGGCCTAAACAGGTGATGCAGTAAGAATGGAAGTCTTGGTGTGGTATTTGCTTTCCAGAGGTGAGACAACTGCTAACGTTTTCCTGACATCAGTTAGAGCAAGAAAAAAGGATCCCGAACAGGGTACTTAGCTTTAGAAGACTTCAAGTTCAATTCGGAAACAAAAACTCAGGTAGTGGCTGACCGGCAGTCATGCGAACTGCTTTTGCTTTGGGCTCCTCGGCAAGAAAGACTGATGTAATGGCGTCAGCTGCCTGAATTTATACCACTGATGACCTGACATCAGTCCTGGAGTGACAGCAACCAAAGTAGAAATACTAAGCCTCTGGTATTCGGGCCGACTGAGGGCTACCCCTGGCAGGATAACCCAAGTGTGATGACTGCAACAGTGAAACACGAAGAACATCTATGTTTTTTGCAAAATCTAGTTTACTCAAAATTTCTCTTTCCCACCAGCCTACGACTAAGCTGGCAAAGGCTGGAGCTACTGAGGACCCCATAGCTACTCCCCTTATCTGCTACAGTATCTATGATTAAACAGAAATAAATTATTTTCTAGTGCTGTTTCTAAGATGGAGCAGTACAATTCAACAAGAGAAGTATCTATATCTGTATACTTGTTTAGATATAATCTTATACAGTCAATACCTTCTTGTTGGGGTACTGAGGTAGACAGAGACACCACATCTAAGGTTGACATATAACAATTGCCTTCTTCATATCTATACGCATCTAGAAAGGAATTAATGCTGTTCAAAAAATCCCAGAAAACTCTAATGTAAAATGGTGAAGCCTGAACTATAGGGTGTAATATATAATCTAGAAACATTGAGATTCCTTCTGTGCTACTGTGTGTTGCAGACACTATAGGTCTAAATGTTTTTTTCGCATCTTTATGAATTTTTGGTATCCCTAACAGAATACCTATTTTAGGATATTCAACCAACTTAAAACTATATAGTTCGAAATCTATTAATCCAGTCATGAGGCACTCGTGCAAACAGTGCTGTGTATACTTAAAGCTATCATGCACTTGTACAGTCACTGCTAAGTATTCTTCACTACTGTCAAACATTTTTTTTTCAATAGCAGTGAATGTTTGTACATTCATGACTACCAAGCTACCTCCCTTGTCTGCTTTCATGAATCTCACCTGTTTCAAGTTACTGAGTTCATGCAGAGCTTTCTTTTCTTCTGTGGTCATGTTGAAAAAAGGTTTCCCTATTTTACTGTTTAACATTAACCTTTTGTAAGTCCATGAATTTTTTTGTCCCAAAGTTTTAACTTAACACATCTTATAACATCTAATATTTTTCTTAGATCATTTCTTTTTTTTACATTTTCCGTTAAAATCACAACTGAAGTTTCCTGTTATTATGATAATCATATTTATCACTACATTAGTCTAAATCTAATAAAATAACCTTTCCCTTTCTTTAGAATTAGTGTAAGTATATAATGTTATAATTCTATACACTTGTTTTATTTTAAATCTACAATGGTTAATCTTCCCATTTTTGCTAAAGTTACATCTAATAACTTTAATGCATTTCCACAAAGTATAGCTATTCCAGAACATCGCCCATTTCCCAAATTCCAGATTTTCTTTCCTTCCCATAGTCTTCTCTGTAATCATTCTTCATTTGTTAAAAATCTTGTGTCTTCTATTATAATTACATCTACATCATGCATTACACCAACCCCAAATCCCTATTCTTCTTACTATATTATTAACAGTACTCACATTTACAGAAAGCACTACAATTTTAATTTTCCCTTTTCATTAGATTTATGGTTTCATAAGTTCATGGCTAATTACTAGGCTAGCTTTCTTAACAGGCTATTCAAAACCTAGCCAATTTTCCACCCAAAGGTGAGAATCAAACACTATCCCTTGTGTCTGTGAGTCAAACACCTTAGTCATTATACCACACCCCAATCATCAGTTGCACATATTATTTTCCTTCCATTTCCTTTCTTTTTTCTTTTGGACTTATCCCTTTAAATTTCCTTTTTCTGTCTTTTACCGAAATATTTTTTTTTTGTTTTACTACGTCCCAATTTAGGTCTTTTTCATCACCTTCTTCTACAGCCTCTGTTGTTTTTTCTTATCTAATGCTTCTAATTCTACAACTTCTAAAATTTCTTCTCTTTGTTTATTTTCTTTCTTTTTTCAATACTCTTATTTTCATTTTTGCATTTTCATTTTTGCAATCCTTCCATAAATGTCCCATTATGTTACATTTGTAACATTTCAATTCACATTTTTGTATCATGTCACATTTCCACACAAGCATAACATTTTCTTTTGTCACATTTACGTATCTAATGTCTATCTTTTCCACAAAGAAAATAAAAAAAAAGTTTTGTGTTTTCCTCAGTATTTTACAATATCTCTATTCTCCTCCCCATTTATCATGCTTGGTATATGTATATTTTTTCTCTTTCTATTCTTAACACAATATTACAAATCTAGACACCAGTGCATAAACTGCTTTTGTTATAAACTTTTGCAATGTCCAGTACTTTACATAAAGTTTTCATATGTCCTATCAAAGTTTTTCTTTCTACCGCTGTTTGAAATTATACATGAATTTTCTTTTTTGTTTCCCTGTTAAATGCTTTAATCACAAGGATTCCATGGGTTACAGTGTTTCTTTCTTTTCATATAAAATTTGCACTGAAAAAACAGTTTCAAATATAATGTCACAAAATGTCTCTTTGCTATTAAGAATAAATGTTCTTACTTCATGTGCTTTTAACCCAAAGCTACTAAATTGTCCCATGCTTCATACCTGTCCATTTTTGTCTTTACTTTGAACCCTTACCATGTAATTCTGTTTTTCATTTTCTTCGGCCTTCTTTTCTGCTACTCCACTTTTGTCTTTTACTTTCACTGCATATGTTTTCTTTTCCATCTCACTACTATTCTTTAGGATCGTCTCCGCATCCTCCTTTTGTATTTTCTCCATAATGTCCCCCCCATGAAAAATCTCCTTCAATTTCTGGCTCACTCTGCATCATCATTTCTTTAATTAAATCATCCCGCAACCCTCCTGGATTGGAGGGTTGTAATTATACAGCCCATTTGCTGACTCATCTCCATCAAACAGATTTCTTTGAAAGATCTGTTCAGAATCCTGCACACATTCTCCGGTCTTGATATTTGCTCTCTCATCCACTTCTTTCACCACTCCATCATCTCCTTCTCTCTCCAACTGCCTCCCTGTTTCTCTGGGCCACCTCTGTGCCCGGAACAGAAACAGGAAGTGCTGCTGCAAAATGGGTCACACTCGCAACAATGATGAGTAGTTTTTTTTTTATTAATATATACATTACATATTTACATATTACATTATTTACATCTATTTACAAATCTCCATGCATTATAAACTTCAATTTAAGCACCCCCAACTCTTTTACCCACAACCAAAACATTATTTTCTCCAAAATCTTTGTAAAAGTCCATTTTCCATTGTATTTAATTTCATTTAGTCTCTCATTACATATAGTCCATGAAACATAAAATATTACTCTGTCCATTTTCTTCACTTTGGGCACCATAATAACCTAATTCTATTAAATCCATATTTATTTGCTCATATTTTAACAAACTTTTCACCCTATGACATTTACATATTTCTTTCCACAAATTAGTAACCCTTTCACATTTCAAAAACACACGTTCAGCAGTCTCAAACTCTCCACATTTATTACATATTCTATCTTGCTTTTTACTGTATGGTGCCTTAACCGGCAATATTCTAACAGACAATCTCCATAAAAAAATTACATTCTTTAATCTTTTTTTTAGTTATTATATCTCATCATTATAGCTTTTTTCTTAACTATTTCTACATCTTTCCATGGATCAATGCAATAAAATGCTTTCATAACACTTAAGTACCATTCCTTTCTATTTTTCTCACATATATTCTTTTTTATTTTTCATAACACAATTTTGTTTTGGTACACTTCCATTTCTTCATTCACAATGCTTTTACTTCTTTTTTTACTTTCATTCCTTCCCTCATTTCTTTATATTTATAATATAGTATCATTTCTATCAAGTTTTTTTATTTTCCTTCATAATGCCTTTTAATACATTATATAAAATTAAAGATTCTGCATGCACTATTGGGTTTGTTAAACTCAAGCCTCCTTGCTCTTCTTTCATATACAGAATCCCTCTCTTGAATGGATTCAGTCTACAGCCTCATATAAAAGAAAATATAATTATCATTAGTTCTTTTTCATATTTAATAGGAATCATACAGATGTTAGCAACATAAGCAATTTTTCCTATTGCAATGATGTTCAACAACTGTGCTTTTTTCTATATAAAAATCTGTACGATTTCCAAAAAATAGTCATATACTTTACTTCTTTTAGTACATTATCCCATTTCTGTCTGTATTCATTCCTTCCAAATATTATTCTCAATATATCTATATATTTTTCATTGAACTCAGCACCTCCTATTATGCCTTCAAAACAAATTCCTTTACTTTTCTCTTCATTTATACTTAAACCAATTTTTTAAATTTATACTTAAATTTTCAGTTATTTCTTCCATCCATACTTTATTTTTAACAATTAATACAATATCCGCATAGGTACCTGCGGTGGAGGTGCTGCGGTAGCATTGTCGCCTCACAGTAAGACGCTGTCCGGTTTGATTCTCAGCTAGAGCGTCTTCTGCGTGGAGATGTGCGTGAATGGGCGTGCCTTTGTTGAAGGTTATGTATCAGGGCTGGTAATTCGACACGTAAAAATCAACTACCGATCATTAGCGGACCGGAGTTCCGCTGTGGCAACCCCTACCCAGGAAAAGCCGAAAGACACAAAAAATACAATATCCGCATAATTGTATATTACTGGCAACTGTACTTCCTTCATCATTTTGTATCCACTGCTACATGATATTTTATTTTTATTTCTTCCCCAATCCCGCCGTTTACATTTAGTTTCACATAGTTCCCTTTCATAAACAGATTTTATTACTTGTAAGTTTGTTTACTTACTTTATATGCCTGCAAAATTCCCCATAATGATTTATACTGAATATTATCATAGGCTTTACTTATATCCCCTATCATAACCTTCGCTTGTACATTTTTATTATATCAACGGTTTCCCTTATTATCCATAATAACTCTTGACTTCCTTTTCTTCCGAATACATTTTGGTCATATATTATATCAATTTTTAAAACCTTTTTGTTATTATTCTCATAAAAAATGTATAATCCTTATTATTCAATGCTATAGGTCTCCAGTTTTTTTATCTCTTTATTTCCTTTTTTAAATATAAATTTTATAACTCCTATACATATCTATTTCTCTTTAATTCCAGTTTCTAACCATTCATTCATTACTTCTATACAAATAATTTTTTGCCACTCTTTCATTTTTTATACATACCATATTCAATTCCATCCAATCCTGTTGCAGAATCCATACAATCTTGTTGCAGAATTCATGTTACAATCTTTTAGAATTTCATTCAATTCTTTCATAGATATTTTTGTTCTAAATACTCATTATCTGCATTATCTAATGTCTCACCTTTATAAATTTGTTTTAGGTTTTCTTCTCTTTTAACAAATAATGCCAATACATATTCTTCAATTATTCTGTATATTCCTTCTTGCTGTCTTATTTGCTTACCTTCCTTATTTTTAATTCTTATTATTTTCCTTCTTTTACAATTTTAGTCAAATATGGTGCTACCTCTTCTTTCTTTCCTTGTAAAAAATATTTTGATTATATAACACATTGCTAATTTTAACTTGATTCATTTTATATATTTCTCTCTTTCATAAAAGGAATTTTTTTTATTCTCTAAGTCTCTAAAAGTTTACTGACTTAATAGCTTATATTTATCTTTTTCTTCTCTTATTTTCTTCCTTATACATTCTAAAAACACTTTTTTATATTTCTATTTAAAATTAAGTCACCAGGGTCCAATTCTCATAAAACTCTCTCATATTCATATGATTTTTCCATAATTCCAGAAGTTCTTTTCTTTTGTAAATCCAATTCCCTTTCCTTAATTCTCTATTTCTTTTTCTATTCTGATATATTCATTCCTGCACTTTAACCCATATAGCCACATGATCTGAAAATCCAGCATACTTAATTCCTTATTCATAACTTTTATACTATTAGATATTAAAAATAATCAAATTATGTTCTAATTTCATTCCTTTTGTAGGTTGAGTGGTTATTCTCCCATACCCTTAACTTTCCACTTCTCATAATTTCTTTAACAATTTTAACATCACAATTGCTCTTGTTTTCTCTTAAATTACAATTAAAATTACCCACCAACATAATGTCCATAATAACACAAACATATTCAAGAATATTTTTCAACATCCTTTCTCTCTTTTTTTTTGTTATGTATGCATATAAAGCTATAATTCTATGCACATATTATTTGCATCTGAAGTCTATTACCGTAATTCTTCCTAGTTCCACTACGGTTGCATCTAATATTTTAATGCTTTATTGACATAATACACATATGCCAGAGCACATTTCTTTTCCCATGTTCCAAACTACCTCACCATTCCAAAGTTTTTCAGCTTGTGTTCTTTCTTCCTCTGTTAATCTATTTTCTAAAACAATATGTGCGTCTACTGTAGCACACCACTGTAATATACCTATTCTCTTCTTAATATTTTTCATACTGTTCACATTTAAAGCTACTATTTTTCAGCTTTTAAGAACAGTTAGTATAATAAAATGTTTATTCCTTTCCTTTATTTTCTCTAAGCATTATAGTTTTGAATTTTCTTTTCCTTTCTTTAACTCTTTTCCCTGCTGAATTATTTTTATTTCTTACTGTGCATCAATCAGCTTCTTCCTCAGTTGTCTCCTGTTTCTTTTTCCTTGTTATTTTAACTTTATGTATAAGCTCTTTATCAGTCACATCTTTTTGTACCTTTTCTTGTATATCACATTCTTCTGTCTATCTCTCCTGTATAACTTCATTTTTATTCACATTTATTACACATTCTAGTTATGAATGACCAGTATTGCCACATTTTTTACACTTTAAATCACACTTTTTGCATGATGCCCTGTTTTACTACATAAATAACATATTTGTATCACAGTAATTGATTAAATGATCATTTTTTTCCCAGAAAAATAACAAGTCTTTGGTTTAACCCTATATTTTACAACCCCCTATTACCATGAACATTAATAATACTAGGTACATGCATAACATCATTTTCCATTTTCAGTATTACTCCACATTCCCATCCCACAGTCCGTTGTGTCCTTTCATCATATATTTTTGTAGTGTCTCTTACTTCTTTACGTATAGTTAACAAATGTTCTTTCAGTTCTTTTGCTTCAACTTCAGTTCTAAATTGTATAATTTTTTTGTCTGTCTGTAAAAAGGTTGTACCACATATTGTGATCACGGATATTTTTCTTTTGTTCATATGTACCCCCAAAAGTTTCCATGGCCTGCCCAGTCTCAAATATCAAGTAATAAAATGTCTCTTATTAATTAAAATAAATGCTTTTACCTCTTTTGCTTTAACATGGTGCGATGACAGAGTCCCAAACCTCATACCTGTCCAAACATTCTTCTTTTTTACTGCTCACATGTACTGTATATTTCTTTTTTGTTTATTTTATGTCTTCTTTGCTCCTTCTCCCACAGTTTGTGCATATTTTTTTGTCTCTTGAACTTTGTCTGGTACAGTCTCTCTTTCTCCTTTTTCTTCTTCTATTTTTTCCATGATGTCACTCCATGAAATTGCTGATTCACTTTCTGGCTCACTTTGTTTTACCATTTCTTACAAATAATCATCTCACACCCCCCCCCCCCGATTGGAGAGTTGTAATTATGCATTTTTCAGAGATAACTCTCTCTCCTTCAAACAATCTCCCCTGAAAGTTTTCCTATGAATCCATTTCTGTTACAGTTACAATCTCCCTTTCCTCCAATATCACTGTATTTTCTGCACCCACAGCATCAGAAAAAAAAAACTTCTGGTAGTGAATCTACCATTTAACTACATTTTCAGCAACATTCACTTCATTTTAACAAAAGCTGAATCAGCCATGTTTTTACCCTGCCTCCACGCCTGGACAGGAAACAGGAAGTCAGGAAGTGTAACACCTAAAGCCTTCCCCGACTACCAAGAGTAGGGGAAGTTTGCTTATGTCCTGGACAAATTTACCCCAATAGCATAAATACCACCTCAGGTCTCCCTTGAAAAGATGTCACTCGTCTAGTGGGACTAACCCGAACCTCTTCTGCCTTGGTGCCAAACAAATTGTCTTTGTTCAATGGAGCGTCCAATAATTTTGATTTGACATGGTCTGGCAAGGTCTGCTCCTTAAGCCACGCATGCCTTCTAAGGACAGAACCAGTGATTGCTACCCTGCAAGGTGCTTCTAGGGCATCAAATCCACATTGCAAGGTGTGCTTATTAACTTGGCTTGCAGAATACATGAGCGCTTGTAATTCTTTATTTTCTGCACAAGCAAGAAAGGAAGATATTTTTTGTTTGAGTAGTTCCATGGTATGCTGCTATTTCAGCATGTGAAACTGACAATGTAGTGCTCTAATAGCAAGAGTTGCAGAGGTGTATACTTTTTTACCCCATCTCTCTAATGCTTGGGAATCCTTGTGTGAGGGGGTAAGATTCTTAGCTGAGGTTGCTTTAATTCCTTTAGGTACTTGGGAGATGACCTCTGGGTCAGTAGTAGAATTTCTGAAAAGGAATTTGTGAGAGTCAGGGTCTCTGTAGTACCTGTCAGGTTTCCTAGGAGCAGGAGGAAGGGTGTCAGGAGTCAAACTGGATTCCATAAAAACATCATCCACAACATCCAGGACAGGAGGAATTGCTAAAGGTCTGTGCTGTGGTAAATCTAAGAAGTCCCCGAGTCTCTTCTTTGAGGATAGTCCTGACATTCCCACTGGAAATGCTCCATTAAGGTATGTAGGGTTTTACCAAATAAAAAATCCTTGGGTGGAGAGGCAGAAGGAATGGATTTCCTCTGCATCAGAATCCTCATAAGCAGAGAGGGGTTGCATGTCTTCATATTCAAAAGCATCAGAGTCATCAGACTCCTGTTCAGATAAAACCACTGGGGACAAGTCTCTTTCTTTTGGAAGGGGTAGCCTGGCTTCCCCTAATAAGCATAATAAGGTCTTCCACCATTTTAAGCATTTGAGATTGAGGCATGGAAGCAGGTGCCTGAGCTTGGGTTGTTGGCTTTTTGGGCGTAGTTCGTACCCTGGGCCTTAGAACTTCAGTAGTTTTAGAAAGAACTGAAGACACGAAAGAAGTTGTTGGTTTGTGTTGAGTGTCGGTAGTGCGAAGAACTTCCTTGGAAGCCAGTGCCTGCTCAGCGTCTCCGGACCCATCCAAGGTAGAGACATCCACAGAATGTTTAGTTGAAGAAGAGTCTCACGGTATACCGGACTCCGAAAGGGTCTCAGTAGCGGCCTGCAAATCCACAGAAGCGGGCATCATGGGCTGTGAAAGCACCTCACTGAGGACTAGAGAACTGATAACTAGCTTAGCGGAAAGATCGTCGGCAGTTTTGGACCTGTGCGGTCTGTCTCTGTCTTTATCCTTAGGTTTTTTCAGAAGATCGGTAGTCGGATGGCTTACCAAAGCCATACTGGAGATTGAGGACTGAGAGTGAAAATATCTAGCTACAATAAGGGTCTGACGACGTATAGTTCTGGCATTGAACAAAGCACAAAAGTGACATCGAGGGACGTCGTGGTCTGGGCCTAAACAGGTGATGCAGTAAGAATGGAAGTCTTGGTGTGGTATTTGCTTTCCACAGGTGAGACAATTGTTAACTTTTTCCTGACATCGGTTAGGGCAAGAAAAAAGGATCCCCAATGGGGTACTTAGCTTGAGAAGACTTCAAGTTCAATTCGGAAACAAAAACTCAGGTAGTGGCTGACCGGCAGTCGTGCGAACTGCTTTTGCTTCGGGCTCCTCGGCAAGAAAGACTGATGTAATGGCGCAGGCTGCCTGAATTTATACCACTGATGACCTGATATCAGTCCTGGAGTGACAGCAACCAATGTAGAAATACTAAGCCTCTGGTATTTGGGTGACTGAGGGCTACCCCTGGCAGGATAACCCAAGTGTGATGACTGCAACAGTGAAACACGAAGAACATCTATGTTTTTAGCAAAATCTAAAATTTCTCTTTCACACCAGCCTACGACTAAGCTGGCAAAGGCTGGAACTACTGAGGACCCCATAGCTACTCCCCTTATCTGCTACAGTATCTATGATTAAACAGAAATAAATTATTTTCTAGAGAAGTATCTATATCTGTACACTTGTTTAGATATAATCTTATACAGTCAATACCTTCTTGTTGGGGTACTGAGGTAGAGAGAGACACTACATCTAAGGTTGACATATAACAATTTCCTTCTTCATATCTATATGCATCCTGAAAGGACTTAATGCTGTTCAAAAAATCCCAGAAAACTCTAATGTAAAATGGTGAAGCCTGAACTATAGGATGTAATATTTAATCTAGAAACATTGAGATTCCCTCTGTACTACTGTGTGTTGCAGACACTATAGGTCTAAATGTTTTTTTTTTTTGCATCTTTATGAATTTTTGGTATCCCTAAAAGAATACCTATTTTAGGTTATTCAATCAACTTAAAACTGTATAGTTCAAAATCTATTAATCCAGTCATGAGGCACTCGTGCAAACAATGCTGTGTATACCTAAAGCTACCATGCACTTGTACAGTCACTGCTAAGTATTCTTCACTACTGTCTAACATTTTTTTTCAATAGCAGTGAATGTTTGTACATTCATGACTACCAAGCTACCTCCCTTGTCTGCTTTCATGAATCTCACCTATTTCAAGTTACTGAGTTCATGCGGAGCTTTCTTTTCTTCTGTGGTCATGTTGAAAAAAGGTTTCCCTTTTTTACTGTTTAACATTAACCTTTTGTAAGTCCATGAATTTTTTTGTCCCAAAGTTTTAACTTAACACATCTTATAACATCTAATATTTTTCTTATATCATTTCATTTTTTTACATTTTCTGTTAAAATCACAACTGAAGTTTCCTGTTATTATGATAATCATATTTATCACTACATTAGTCTAAATCTAATAAAATATCCTTTCCCTTTCTTTAGAATTAGTGTAAGTACATAATGTTATAATTCTATACACTTGTTTTATTTTAAATCTACAATGGTTAATCTTCCCATTTTTGCTAAAGTTACATCTAATAACTTTAATGTATTTCCACAAAATATAGCTATTGCAGAACATCGCCCATTTCTCAAATTCCAGATCATCTTTCCTTCCCATAGTCTTCTCTATAATCATTCATTTGTTAAAAATCTTGTGTCTTCTACTATAATTACATCTACATCATGCATTACACCAACCCCAAATCCCTATTCTTCTTACTATATTATTAACAGTACTCACATTTACAGAAAGCACTACAATTTTAATTTTCCCTTTTCATTAGATTTATGGTTTCATAAGTTCATGGCTAATTACTAGGCTAGCTTTCTTAACAGGCTATTCAAAACCTAGCCAATTTTCCACCCACAGGTGAGAATCAAACACTATCCCTTGTGTCTGTGAGTCAAACACCTTAGTCATTATACCACACCCCAATCATCAGTTGCACATATTATTTTCCTTCCATTTCCTTTCTTTTTTCTTTTGGACTTATCCCTTTAAATTTTCTTTTTCTGTCTTTTACCGAAATATTTTTTTTTGTTTTACTACGTCCCAATTTAGGTCTTTTTCATCACCTTCTTCTACAGCCTCTGTTGTTTTTTCTTATCTAATGCTTTTAATTCTACTACTTCTAAAATTTCTTCTCTTTGTTTATTTTCTTTCTTTTTTCAATACTCTTATTTTCATTTTTGCAATCCTTCCATAAATGTCCCATTGTGTTACATTTGTAACATTTAAATTCACATTTTTGTATCATGTCCCATTTCCACACAAACATAACATTTTCTTTTGTCACATTTACGTATCTAATGTCTATCTTTTCCACAAAGAAAATAAAAAAAAAAGTTTTGTGTTTTCCTCAGTATTTTAGGATATCCCTATTCTCCTCCCCATTTATCATGCTTGGTATATGTATATTTTTTCTCTTTCTATTCTTAACACAATATTACAAATCTAGACACCAGTGCATAAATTGCTTTTGTTATAAACTTTTGCAATGTCCAGTACTTTACATAAAGTTTTCATATGTCCTATCAAAGTTTCTCTTTCTACCGCTGTTTGAAATTGTACATGAATTTTCTTTTTTGTTTCCCTGTTAAATGCTTTTATCACAAGGATTTCATGGGTTACAGTGCTTCTTTATTTTCATATAAAATTTGCACTGAAAAAACTGTTTCAAATATGTCACAAAATGTCTTTTTGCAATTAAGAATAAATGTTCTTACTTCATGTGCTTTTAACCCAAAGCTACTAAATTGTCCCATGCTTCATACCTGTTCATTTTTGTCTTCTTTACTTTGAACCCTTAACCATGTAATTCTGTTTTTCATTTTCTTCGGTCTTCTTTCTGCTACTCCACTTTTGTCTTTTACTTTCACTGCATATGTTTTCTTTTCCATCTCACTACTATTCTTTAGGATTGTCTCCGCATCCTCCTTTTGTATTTTCTCCATAATGTCCCCCCCATGAAACATCTCCTTCAATTTCTGGCTCACTCTGCATCATCATTTCATTAATTAAATCATCCTGCAACCCTCCTGGATTGGAGGGTTGTAATTATACAGCAATTTGCTGACTCATTTCCATCAAACAGATTTCTTTGAAACATCTCCTCAGAATCCTGCACACATTTTCTGGTCTTGATATTTGCTCTCTCATCTACTTCTCTCACCAATCTATCATCTCCTTCTTTCTCCAACTGCCTCCCTGTTTCTCTGGGCCACCTCTGTGCCTGGAACAGAAACAGGAAGTGCTGCTGCAAAATGGGTCACACTCGCAACAATGATGAGTAGGTTTTTTTTTATTAATATATACATTACATATTACATTATTTACATCTATTTACAAATCTCCATACATTATAAACTTCAATTTAAGCACCCAACTCTTTTACCCACAACCAAAACATTATTTTCTCCAAAATCTTTGTAAAAGTCCATTTTCCATTGTATTTCATTTCATTTAGTCTCTCATTACATATAGTCCATGAAACATAAAATATTACTCTGTCCATTTTCTTCACTTTGGGCACCATAATAACCAAATTCTATTAAATCCATATTTATTTGCTCAAATTTTAACAAACTTTTCACCCTATGACATTTACATATTTCTTTCCACAAATTAGTAACTCTTTCACATTTCAAAAACACATGTTCAGCAGTCTCAAACTCTCCACATTTATTACATATTATATCTTTCTTTTTATTGTATGGTGCCTTAACTGGCAATTTTCTAACAGACAATCTCCATTAAAAATTACATTCTTTAATCTTTTTTTTAGTTATTACATCTCATCATTATAGCTTTTTTCTTACCTATTTCTAAATCTTTCCATGGATCAATGTAATAAAATGCTTTCATAATACTTAATTACTATTCCTTTCTATTTTTCTCACATATATTCTTTTTTATTTTTCATAATACAATTTTGTTTTGGTATTCTCTCATTTCTTCATTCACAATGCTTTTACTTCTTTTTTTACTTTCATTCCTTCCCACATTTTATATTTATAATATAGTATCATTTCTATCAAGTTTTTATTTTCCTTCATAATGCCTTTTAATACATTATATAAAATTAAAGATGCTGCATGCACTATTGGGTTTATTAAACTCAAGCCTCCTTGCTCTTCTTTCATATACAGAATCCCTCTCTTGAATGGATTCAGTCTACAGCCTCATATAAAAGAAAATATAATTATCATTAGTTCCTTTTCATACTTAATAGGAATCATACAAATGTTAGCAACATAAGCAATTTTTCCTATTACAATGGTGTTCAACAACTGTGCTGTTTTCTATATGAAAATCTGTATGATTTCCAAAAATAGTCATATACTTTACATCTTTTAGTACATTATCCCATTGTTGTTGTCTGTATTCATTCCTTCCAAATATTATTCTCAATATAGCTATATATTTTTCATTGAACTCAGCACCTCCTATTATGCCTTCAAAACAAATTCCTTTACTTTTCTCTTCATTTATACTTAAACCAATTTTTTAACTTTATACCTAAATTTTCAGTTATTTCTTCCATCCATACTTTATTTTTAACAATTAATACAATATCCGCATAATTGTACATTACTGGCAACTGTACTTCCTTCATCATTTTGTATCCACTGCTACATGATATTTTATTTTTATTTCTTCACCAATCCAGCTGTTTACATTTAGTTTCACACAGTTCCCTTTCATAAACAGATTTTATTACTTGTAAGTTTGTTTGTTTAGTTTATTTGCCTGCAAAATTCCCCATAATGATTTATACTGAATATTATCATAGGCTTTACTTATATCCCTTATCATAACCTTCGCTTGTACATTTTTATTATATCAACGGTTTCCCTTATTATCCATAATAACTCTTGACTTCCTTTTCTTCTGAATACATTTTGGTCATATATTATACCCATTTTAACAACCTTTTTGTTATTATTCTCATAAAAAAATGTATATCCTTATTATTCAATGCTGTAGGTCTCCATTTTTTATCTCCTCTTTATTTCTTTTTTTAAATATAAATTTTATAACTCCTATACATATCTATTTCTCTTTAATTGCAGTTTCTAACCATTCACTCATAACTTCCATACAAATAATTTTTTGCCACTCTTTCATTTTTTTATACATACTATATTCAATTCCATCCAATCCTGTCGCTGAATCCATACAATCTTGTTGCAGAATTCATGTTACAATCTTTTAGAATTTCATTCAATTCTTTCATATATATTTTTGCTCTAAATACTCATTATCTTCATTATTTAATGTCTCACCTTTATAAATTAGTTCTAGGTTTTCTTCTCTTTTAACAAATAATGCCAATACATATTTTTCAATTATTTTGTATATTCCTTCTTGCTGTCTTATTTGCTTACCTTCCTTATTTTTAATTCTTATTATTTTTCCTTCTTTTACAATTTTAGTCAAATATGGTGCTACCTCTTCTTTCTTTCCTTGTAAAAATATTTTGTTTATATAACACGTTGCTAATTTTAACTTCGTTCATTTTATATATTTCTCTTTCTTTTTCATAAAAGGATTTTTTTATTCTCTAATAAGTCTCTAAAAGTTTACTAACTTAATATCTTATATCTATATTTTTCTTCTCTTTATTTTCTTCCTTATACGTTCTAAAAACACTTTTTTATATTTCTCTTTAAAATTAAGTCACCAGAGTCCAATTCTCATAAAACTCTCTCATATTCATATGATTTTTCCATAATTCCAGAAGTTATTTTCTTTTGTAAATCTAATTCCCTTTCCTTAATTCTCTTTATTTCTTTTTCTATTCTGATATATTAATTTCCTGCACTTTAACCCATATAGCCACATGATCTGAAAATCCAGCATACTTAATTCCTTATTCATAACTTTTATACTATTAGATATTAAAAATAATCAAATTCTGTTCTAATTTCATTCCTTTTGTAGGTTGAGTGGTTATTCTCCCATACCCTTAACTTTCCACTTCTCATAATTTCTTTAACAATTTTAACATCACAATTGCTCGTTTTCTCTTAAATTAAATTAAAATTACCCACCATAATGTCCATAATAACACAAACATATTCAAGAATATTTTTCAACATCCTTTCTCTCTCTTTTTTTGTTACGTATGCATATAAACCTATAATTCTATGCACATATTTTTGCATCTGAAGTCTATTACCGTAATTCGTCCTAGTTCCACTATGGTTACATGTAATATTTTAATGCTTTATTGACATAATATACATATGCCAGAGCACGTTTCTTTTCCCATGTTCCGTTCCAAACTACCTCACCATTCCAAAGTTTCTCAGCTTGTGTTCTTTATTCCTCTGTTAATCTATTTTCTAAAACAATAATATGTGCATCTACTGTAGCACAGGATTGTAATATACCTATTCTCCTCTTAAGATTTTTCATACTGTTCACATTTAAAGCTACTATTTTTCAGCTTTTAAGAACAGTTAGTGTAATAAAATGTTTATTCCTTTCCTTTGTTTTCTCTAAGCATTATAGTTTTGAATTTTCTTTTCCTTTCTTTAACTCTTTTCCCTGCTGAATTATTTTTATTTCTTACTGTGCACCAATCAGCTTCTTCCTCAGCTGTCTCCTGTTTCTTTTTCCTTGTTACTTTAACTTTATGTATAAGCTCTTTATCAGTCACATCTTTTTGTACATTTTCTTGTATAACACATTCTTCTATCTCTTTCTCCTGTATAACTTCATTTTTATTCACATTTATTACACATTCTAGTTATGAATGACCAGTATTGCTACATTTTTTACACTTTAAATCACACTTTTTGCATTATGCTCTGTTTTACCACATAAATAACATATTTTTATCACAGTAATTGATTAAATGATCATTTTTTCCCACAAAAATAACAAGTCTTTGGTTTAATCCTGTATTTCACAAAACCCCTATTACCATGAACATTAATAATACTAGGTACGTGCATAACATCATTTTCCATTTTCAGTATTACTCCACATTCCCATCCCACAGTCCATTGTCTCCTTTCATCATATATTTTTGTAGTGTCTATTACTTCTTTACATATAGTTAACAAATGTTCTTTCAGTTCTTTTGCTTCAACTTCAGTTCTAAACTGTATCATTTTTTGTCTGTCTGTAAAAAGGTTGTACCACATATTGTGATCACGGATAAATACTTTTCTTTTGTTCATATGTACCCCCAAAAGTTTCCATGGCCTGCCCAGTCTCAAATATCAAGTAATAAAATGTCTCTTATTAATTAAAATAAATGCTTTTACCTCTTCTGCTTTGACATGTTGCTATGACAGAGTCCCAAACCTCATACCTGTCCAAACTTTCTTCTTTTGTACTGCTCACACGTACTGTATATTTCTTTTTTGTTTATTTTATTTCTTCTTTGCTCCTTCTCCCACAGTTTGTGCATATTTTTTTTTCTCTTGAACTTTGTCTGGTACAGTCTCTCTTTCTCCTTTTTCTTCTTCTATTTTTTCCATGATGTAGCTCAATGAAATTGCTGATCCACTTTCTGGCTCACTTTGTTTTACAATTTCTTACAAATAATCATCTCGCACCCCCCCCCCCCCGATTGGAGAGTTGCAATTATGCATTTTTCAGAGATAACTCTCTCTCTCTCCTTCAAACAATCTCCCCTGAAAGTTTTCCTCTGAATCCATTTCTGTTACAGTTACAATCTCCTTTTCCTCCAATATCACTGTATTTTCTGCACCCACAGCATCAGAAAAAAAAAACTTCTGGTAGCGATTCTACCATTTAACTACATTTTCAGCAACGTTCACTTCATTTTAACAAAAACTGAATCAGCCATGTTTTTTCCCTGCCTCCATGCCTGGACAGGAAACAGGAAGTCAGGAAGTGTAACACCTAAAGCCTTCCCTGACTACCAAGAGTAGGGGAAGTTTGCTTATGCCCTGGACAAATTTACCCCAATAGTATAAATACCACCTCAGGTCTCCCTTGAAAAGATGTCACTAGTCTAGTGGGACTACCCCGGTCAACAAAAGGTAAGCAAATAAATAAACAAATAAATGATTAACTGACAAAAACGCACAGACATTAAAAACTTTAACAACAAATTTGCTCTGGAACTTATTTCATCATGTTTTACATATAGACATTCTGCAAAGAATACATCCTTTCTAACATAGCAAATCTTGCTTGACTGAGATGAAGCAATACAAAAATGGGCCAAATAAATATAAAAATAAAAGACACATACATTTTTGGGATGTATATCATCTAATTTCACATATATGCTGTGCTCACCAGAGTAACCGTGTTGTGATAGAATACGCATTAACTAGTTCTGATCAACAGAAAAAAACTTGTCTGAATATTAGACTGAGAAATCAATTTGAATTTAAATGACAGAAACTTTAGCTATAAATATAAATGCTGCAAAAATGTCATATTTTCTGATATTTACTTTAGCTCCCTTCACAAAGAAATTGTCCTTTTCAAAACACTGTTTGCTCAGCAATTTTTTTGCAGGCAAAAGTCAGAGCAAACACTAATGCACTAATTAACTGGTACATAAAATCCAACAGATACTCCAGACAAACATTATAAGTAAAATGAAACTCAAACAATCCTCATTTCATAAAGGGAGCCAGCACCCTGGTTTTATGCCTTTTTTTAAATTTAGTTTTTATTTATTTATATTTTTGACTAGGATAGTCCCACTAGACCAATCACCTCTTTTATGGGAGACCCTAGGTTGTAGTCCTAGTGCACCATGGCACTTCCCCTACTCATTTGGACAAGTGCGTGTGATTGTTTTATACTCACCTGAACACCCATTAACTTGGGCAGATGGGGACACATTTTAAAATTTCATCCAAATGATAACTGTACAAATATTTTGCCCTACACTACCCAAAAGATTCACAAGTAAGCTTCCAGTCATCATTTCTGGAAACTTTCTCTCCATCAATTATTTAGTATAAAAACGCATCAATTATTTAGTACAAAGCTGAGTATACCCGTCATCAGCAGTAGCTTTACTGTAAAATAGTTTGCGGGTGGTATAGAATACACTTGGTACTTGAAAAAAATTAATTTTACATTTTCTGCTGGGATGCCACTAGCATCACTCTCTTATTCTAAATAGATAAACTTGTCTTTAATTGGCGATGCACCATTTATCTCACTGTTACTGAAAACACTTGTATGTCATAACTTCTGCAATTTGCAGATGGTTTTAGAGAAAAAAGGGAGATTTTTTTAGCACTCCTAGCTGCCTGCATGAGACTGGTTTGCCATGCATCATGTTTACTCCACATGGCATAAGTCTTTTAAGAAATACACTGATAAAACCTCAATGAATATCTCTGTTAACTTCCTCCACATTCTATACAACTCTGTCACTCACTATAAAGTCACTGTTCCCCAGGTATAAACTCTATTCGAGTACCCTAAACACTAACTTTATAATTTACATACTGCCTCCTTAAGGTGTCTGACTTTGTCCTATCTGCATATGCCAACATATACAGCTCAGATTACTGCAATGCACCTTATTCTTACATATCAGTGCTACTGATATGCTCCAGATGAATTCAAAATACGTACTTTGTACTGCACTGAGGTAAATTTTGAGCTCATGTACCACCACAAAATCTAGGTGTCAGTAATTTTCTCCATGGCTTGAGTTGGTATCTAACACTGTGTTTGTTCATACACCTTACTGCTGCACTGTATATGCTTAATATACTTAATATATTACATTTGGCTGTGCCAGTCTTGTAAAGTGTTATGCTTTAAAACATAGAAGTGAAAAGTTATGAAGAAAAAATAAGATTTTGATGTATATCTGAAACATGGAGAACAACTTACCAATGTAAGCCTCAGCATCTCCAATGTACATTTCAATACAGTGTCCAAGCATAGTAACTGAAAATGTATCATCTCTTCTTAGTCCAAGAGCCTACAGCAAATAAAATACAAAATACATGAACAGAATGTCACTTTCCAAGGTGTGTACAACTTGCTACAGTGCTTTAATGGAAAGAAAAAATCAGCCTTATCCATTCATGAAGAAATGAATAAAAGCATATTGTAATAGGTTGCCCTGTAAAATAAAGCAATTAAAATACAGCTATTTTTGAAACCCAATAAATAACTATCACTGAGAGAATGAAACCTTTTAAATTACCAGTAGAAGTCTTCTGGGGTGAAATCTACTGCAACTCATTAATGCACATTCTGCCTTAAAGGACTACAACAAATTACTTGCCAACTGGTGGTCACACTGCATTCAGCAGTAACGAAGGTATGCATCTCTCTTACCACAAAAAAGAAGTTATCAAACATATTTGTCTAAAATAGCATTCTAGTCTACATTACGGACTGTACAGTTAATGAACAGTGCTACAAGTGCTGCTGCACACATAGTGTATGTAGTGGAGTCATAAACTGAGCCAAGAGGTAGTGGAATGCAATTTTAGAGATGGGTACAGCATATCGCAAATTAAAAAACAATAAGCAACGCCCATCCAGGTGGCACAATACACTGTAATTGTACACAAGTCGAAACATAAAGAAAGCAGGATCAACAACATAACATGACATAAATCATCATCATAAGTCAACAAAACAGACACTAGGTCAGTCAAGCCACTGAAAAGTGCAGTTTTCATCTATATACAGCTTTTCCACCAGCACTAAACCATGATTTGCTGCAATAAAGATCTTAAATTCATTTGCAGTATTGCATCTACCATCTTTCACACCAAATTCCTTAGCTCAATCATTCTTCATGAAAAAATGCTTATTTTTCTCTGTCCTTAATCTTCAGAATAATCTACTAACCACATTCTTCCTTCTTCTGATATTTTCTCAAGAATCCCACTAAATCTGTTATATATGATCTTTCGTACATCAATATTTAGTTGTCTCTTCTCAACTGACATTACTAGACTTCCCAGTGTTTCCCTAAAGTTGCATCATTCCATCTTCTTCATCCTGTTACTTTAGTGCATAATTTTCAACAGTGTAATCACTTGTATCCTGTAATTTCTCCAAAAATGCACAAAGCACTTCACATATAAACTAGCCAAATCTCTCTACAACTTTAACAATTAAAGCTATGTACTTACCATTATGATATGTCCTTATTAGTCCTCTCTGTATATCATGATGGGTGGGTTAGCCTCCCTAATGGTGGATCCAAGTCAGCAATTTTGAATTGATAAGCTTCTTTAGCACCTCAGCTTCTCCGCTCTCCCACAATACAGTGTGCTCCTCTTACCAGATGCAGTGTGCTCCTCCTTGTCTCTCAGATTAAGTTTGCCATTATCAGATATAAAAGTACTGGAAATGGCCAGGAAAAAGTCTGGGAAGGAAGGTGACAATTTAGATGGAGGGTGGGACATCGAAGAGATGGATGGAGACAGACAATACAGATCTATCTTTATGATAAGCTCATAACATTTGTATCCTGTATTATTCCCCAAGTCCATCTGGATGGTTGGGACAGAATCAGTAGCCATTTGTTTTCCTGGGTGTCGTCATGGCATGATACTTTGGGGAATGGAAGAATGAAATGAATTTCTGGATCTTGATATGAGATCGAGTTTAAAGTATTTGATAAAGGGTGTGCACTGCTGACCATACTGCTGCAGCACAAATATCAGGTAACCATTTGAAATATCAGGACCTGCTAGAGAGAGTCTTGAAACCTAGAGACTGAATGGCTAATAACAAAAAAATCAGTCTTACATGTACTAAGTCTGAGATGGCTGTTTCTCAGAATATTCCCTTTTCTCTGAGGCAAAATGAATTCAAAGCTAATATATATAAATTTGAGGGATGTGGGGGGGGGGGCTTGCCCCTCTGCAAAAAAAAAAGTTTAAAGGAGATGAGTGATGCTTGAGAGTCACTCTTCTCCTCCATTTTCAATCTTTTTTTTTTTTCCATGTGCCAGCACTTGGCATTTTCAATATTTTTTTCCCTCCCGTGTGTTGGCACACAGCATTCTGAGTGGTGCCACTTCAACAGGGAGACCAAATAACATGCTGGGGGAAAAAAAAAAAAAGAGACGAAAAATGCAGTAGAAGAGTGAATATTGAACAGATGTGGAGAGGCAGGCCCCCCCGGGATTGGCTTTAGCTCCAAAGCCAGTGGAAGTAAGAAGACATGCCAAGGAAGGAGGGAAGGAAACAGGAGCTATTGGACCTGCTCTATCCACCCTTGAGATGCTTACACTGGAGCAAGAATTTATGCTCAAGGTTTGTACATTTTTTTAAACAGATTTCTCCATTTTTAATAATTCAAAAATGTTAACTTCTAATAAAATACTAAGTTAACAATTTTGGTAGGAAACAGAAGAGAAAGACCCGGTGACCAGACTGAGGAGGAAAGTAATAAAATTATCTAATATTTCCTCACAGACAAGGTTTGTATAGACTTGTGTAGGTCTCTGAGACTAAGACTAACAAAAGAAAAGCAATTATAATATATTGTTTCAGTAAGAGCTGGTCAAAAACAAGTCAAGTAGAAAAGCAAACTACTAAGAGGATGGAACTTCTGTGACAGATAATAAAAGCAGAAAAAGTCAATTACCTTGTAGTCATCAAGACGAGTTTTGTGAGTTTGTTTCTATTGCTAAAACCAGCAAATGAGATATGAAAAACAAATAGAAGCGCACTGCATCATGGGAGGGAGGGAGGAAGGAAAAGCTGGAATGCTTTAGGAGCTTCTGAGTGTAAAGTTGTTGGCTTGGATCCACCACGAAGATGGATAACCCAACTATCGAGACAGACAACAGAAGGGACATTTCAGGAGCCACATCTGTATCTCACTACTGCCATCACTTTGTTGAGCTGTCCACTGCCTGAGAAGATTAATAACAGCAGCTACATCTCATTGCTATCCAGAATTTCAAGACCTTTACCTCACAAGTTCATAATGCATGCTATTAGATACTTCCCACGTAAACTACCATACCTGAAAAAGAAATCTGCACATGTTGATATTAAACCTTTACTACCAGCTCTCTATTCTTTTTACAGCTCTGTGCAGATTAGAGACACACAAAGGACCACTGATCATAACATAGAACTAGCAAAAATACAAAGGTACCTTGTTCTTTAGCTCCCTCCTCCTCTAAGTCAGAAAGGTATGCCTTTCAAAAATTTAGGATTCAGTATTGAACCCACGAGAAATAATCAGCCCTTTGCCCTCATAAGATAGATATTTAGAATCCCAACCTGATCTCTCTCTCTTCACTAACTAATCTTTCCCCAGCTCATTATCACTTTTTCCATTAATCCTTTCTGTGCATTTCTGGCTATTTTGCGAAGCAACGTAAACAAACCAGATGGATTTCTTAACATTTACCTAGTAACACTATGCACATAAAGCTTTAAATTTAGTGTGCAAATCTTTACAATAATGCTATCAATAGAAACTTTGGAAATACTTACTGTATGGAAATAGTCAATAGCACTCTCAAAATTGCCCATAAGACTGTGCACATATCCTATAGCAGAGTAAGTTGAAGCATTCTGAGGTATCAGCACTAGTGCCTGACGATGGTATTCCAAGGCGTCTTCATACTTCCTGTTTAAAAAAAAGACAGAATTTTAGTTAACATTCACTTTTAACAAGAACCACATAATGGAAGTGCTACTCATGATGGGAAGAGATGCTATGGAGGACTGTTAAACATAGCATCTGATTACACTTATTGCAAGTTAGGCCAGCAGTATGGTGAAAAAACAGAAATGATTGTGTAGCACATTCCTTTACACTTGTCATATTCATAATATGACTATAATGACCTTTAAATGTTCTAGCCAGTATGGCAGCAGAAAGCAATGACTGTGGTACATACCCATATAAATGTCGCAGTCATTCCATAATTACATGACCATTAAATGTTCTAACTTCAAAGGCACTGCAATTTTACTATACCCCACCTGTGCTTTTATCTGACTTAATTTGCTCAATAATTTCAGGCAATAGCTGAAATGTGTATAGTGGACCATTCAATATATCAGTGCAACAAAAACAATTTCAGTACACATTACCTCTAACCATTCCCTCTGTCAACACTTTGCTCATTTTATGCTCTACAGAGATCATCAAAAACGGAAAACTTCCACTTTTGTTTTTTAACTGTATAATAGACTGCAATTACAGGTTCATAGGTGTATACTAGAGCAACGGTCCTGGAGCTTTTATAAGCCTAGCCCATAGAAGTGCCCTGGCATTATGCTGCCATTAGTTCCCAGTGCCTCTATCAAGTACAACTACTGGAGTGATCCCTGGGGTGAACTTTCTATTTCCCATCCACTTATCAAGATTTCTCTTGAAAAGGGCCAGTGAGGAGCTCTGCTTGACATGTATGGGAAGTCTATTCCAGATCATGGCAGTCTCTGGGATATGAACCTGTCCCCTCCAGCATGTTCTGTTGATTGTGGTAATGAGGTTGAAGTCCCTGGAGCATGTAGTACGGAGGGATTGGGATTTCTTTAGATGTAACATTTCTAACAGGGCTGGGTCAGACATGGCTTTGTAAGTCAAGCAGAGATCGCCTCTTAATAGACGATGTGAGAGAGAAAAGCTGGAGTTTTTTGTGCATTAGATTTCATAATATCAGAAATTACAGCTCCATCCTTATAACAGAAAAATAATTCTAAACATAAACTTCATATACTCAACAAAAATAAATGAAATACATTTGAATAGCCTTTTTAAGGTCCTGCTAAGCATCTCAGCCCACAAACTAAAGTAAAATGTCATTGTTATTTTTTTATGTTATTTAACTAGTGGGCAGTATTTTCCAGTTTTATCTGGCTGAATAACTCCATCATTAATTCATACATGCCAGCTCAATTAAGCTAAGCTGTAGCCTCATAACATGCTTTCCTTCAACTAAGCAAATGCAAATACATATCTTGTTCCACCTGTTGGTTACAAAATATCTGAGGAACACATGGGAACTGATGCTTTTTTTTTTCTTTCATTTTTTAATCTAACTATACTTGAAATAGTACTTAAACTGCATAAATCTTTGCTCACACACTACTGTTTGCTGAATTATGCTCTTAGGCACTGCTGAGGGAAAACAAATGCAAGAAAGATCAAAGATAAACAGGCTTTTCTTTCACACTACAAAACAGGGAAAATTACTAAAAGAAGCAGTTGAAAATAAAACATGAAGAAGAGTAGCACAGCAGACATCTGACAGACACTTTAGGATGAGATGTAGTTAAAAAATGTGTTACCCCATCATTGTCTCTGCAGTGTACACACCCACACCAATGATCACAATGATGATTCCCAGAATGCATAGTTTTTTTGTTACAATGTATACTGACTTTTCTAATACTGTTAAATCATTCTTAAAAGCTGGCATTTTTTCCTTGGGTCTACTGAAGTTGCTTCTCCTCCCTTGAACTTTCTCCCACCATGTTTGGGGCTGGTAAGGAGATCAAGGCATTCTGGGAAAGGAGTGTTTTTCTCTTAAGGCCTACCACCCTCCTTCAGTGAGCAGACATTTCAAGGGGTTGGCTTACAATGGGCAATGAGGTGCATCTCCCATGCTTCCATGAGTGATTCAGACAATGTCCTGCCCCTATTGTAGACAATCCCCCCTGCTGTTCCCAGTCTCCACTGTGGAACACTTCCTCTGTCCCTCCCCGGGATGGCTAAGATGATGTAAGCCACCCAGTCCCACCCCCTTCCAGCTCCTGCAGCACCCAAGTTGTTAGTCAAAATCCGGTTGTCTGAGATGCAGTCGGGGCTTTATCCGTCTGCACCAGAGAGCTGGGTAAAGCTGGCCTATCTGATCTAATGACAAACTGTCTCCTCTGTTGCCTAGGAAACCTATTTTTTCATAGTGGAGAACTTTCAACCTATGGAGATTCTTTTAAGACCTGCCATCATTTTTTTAAAGCATCGCAACACGTTTCCATATACTATGCATTATGCATGTAAAATGGTGCAGAGCTCTGATAGAATAAGTGATAACGATAAAGTATTCAAATGAATGTGTGGCTTATGCTGCATTTTGTACTTGTGTTATCAAAATACTGAAAGGTATACCAGACAGACCAGCGGAATACTAACAGTCAGGACACATTCGTACATTTCAGATACTAAAAATAAGAAGAATGTTTTATGTCTTTGGCTTCTCCTACTCGGTCTTTTCTTCAGGGTAACCCAAATGCTTTCAAATCGTGTGTTTGCCACACTTAACTAGAGGCATAGATACAAAATGGGCTTTGAACAAGCTTGAAGCTGTTACAATGGCTCCTGTTAGTCTTAATACTGAATTTTTTTTTTAACAGATTTCTTCTCATAGTTCTATAGGTGGAAGGATAATTTTGGGATATATTTAAATGAGCTGTATTTTGTTCTGATTTTCTTTACATGCCTTGATTGTGTTGAACCAAAGTGCTGAGGCTTTGAATAAAGCATTTTGGATTTTCAGAATTTTTGCCACAATTAGTTCTTTATACGGCATCTTTTATCTTCTTCTGGTTATTGCTTTGGAGTTTATTTTCTACAAATACCCTTAAAACATTTTAAACTGTTATTAACAAGTGGTACTCGTTTTGCATGCATTGTGAAAAATAAATGGGAAGTAAAATAAATCACATGCCATCAGAATCTCTGCCAGGGATACAGTGTGACTGAATACACGAATATCTGTAGAACAGTAGAGCAATTCAGAATTAAAGGAATGTCGAAATACAGACGACAGCAGATAAACAACAACTGATAAATCCAATCTTCTTCTGTAACACGCTAATCTTGTTGGACTTACAACATACATTCTTCTTACCCTCTTTAGCATTTATTTATATTTAGCAAAACACAAGCCTCTTAGCTTCCCCTAAGGACTCCTCTCGAACCTCTTGTAAAAACAAATCCAAAAACAAACGAAACAAAGTCCAAACTGGCCGTAATCTTTTATTATAAAACGTAAGCGCTTTCAGGTTAAAAAACCCTTCATCAGACAAACTTCAAATAACCATGACAGTCTTTAAATATTAAAACATTTCTAAAAGCAACCAATTACTTTCTATACTTGACCTGCCTTTTCTTTAAGGCTGGTTTTAAAGGTACAGAACTATTTAATCCAGATGGGTTGTCAGCAGCCAACTGTATGATCCATCTTAACTCTGTATCATTAACAATGCCCCCCTCCCCCTTTTTTTCATCTGTGCAACATGCAGAACCATAAAAACAAAAGTATGATCTGGAAAGCTAGAAACATGCTGGCAGAATGCATTATGTTTATCCTTCTGTCTAATAGATGACAAATGGTGCAATATTCTTGTTTTTAACTTACAACTAGTTTTTCCAACATAAAAACTCGGACATGACTTGCAGCATGCTAAGTAAACCACATTCTCTATGTCAATCTGCATAAAACTCAAATGTGTATTTTTTGTTTGTAACAGGATGTATAAAATAATTTAAACCATTTACATTTGAACATGCTTTGCAATGCCTACAGGGAAAAAGTCCCTGTTCTCATGTGTGCAGAGGAAAAACTGTTAGCCTTATTTTTCAAACCAGGTTCTATGCATAACGTCTTTTATATTACTATTATGCTTGAAGGTAAATCTAGGTTTCTCATCTAAAATATCCTTCAAGTGATTGTCACTTCTTAGTATCTTCCAGTTTTGCTTAATAATATCACATATCCCATACACATTGTTACTATAACGAAGCATTACCTTGGGTTTGTTGTCATACTTATTAGATGGCTTCAACTTATCTCCCTGCTGTTCTTTAATATAACAAAACCATGGTCTAGCCCTGGCTTCCCTGTTGATATTATACTGTTCTTAGTTTTTTCTAAATTTTCCTTTGAATAACCCTTTTCCTTAAGATGTTCATTTAACACATCTATTTCTTTGCAAAACTCATTACTGTCTGTGCACAGCTGAAAAACTCTGTATCCTTACCCTTGCGTAATATTATGAAAAATATGCCTAGGATGCATACTATGTGCATTCAAAATAATGATTTCTCCAGCATGATTTCCTATGCAAGGTGGTGTTTATCTTAGCAGTTACATTTGTATTTAATGTGACATCTAAAAAGGCAACGGTCTCATTGCTGTGCTCTACTGAGAACCTAAGAAAATCTGTAGTTTTCTCCAGGTAATCAACAAAGTTTAACAGTTCATCATTGCCCTGTGCCCACAACAAACAAATATCATTCTCTGCCTATGAGTTAAGCCTGTTGAGCTAAAATGTTAAAATTTTGGCTAATATATCTAGCTGCACTGAAGATTGTGTACGGCACTGAGTATAAATCACTCTCCAATCCTAAGCAGGCATTGTGAGCTGGATAGTATTCCTTAATGGCAGGCAGCACAACCCTGGCAACAGAAAATTAATCAACTGCAAAAAGCAACACCTATACAGAGCAACAAGTTCTAGTGACTTCTTCCAACACTCACTGAGACTCTTTTCCATTACTCATGTAACAGCAAATGCTTAAAGAGTGGGCAGCAGTAACTGTGAAAGCCAGATTTAATCTCAAAAGATGAAAACAGAACTGGATATATACCTGGGAATTGCAATCTATGCACTGATGTAATGAGCCAGCAATGCTGAAAGCAATATATATATAAGAACATAATTGTGTCAGAACAATGGAGCTGGCAATCATCTTTGATTACCAGTGTTCATAAACTGGACAACTACTCTTTTAGCTTACTGAAATTATTAACTTTAGTTAATATAAAGAAGTACAATCCCTTACTTTTTAAACAAGTAGTCAAAAAGTTTAGCCATTTCTTTGTATTTATTTATTTATTTATTTTGGGGGGGGGGGGGTGCTTTATTTACTATCTACAAGAGAAAGCATTTCTGAATGCTGGATGTGTTTGATATGCTAATATAATCATCCAATTAAGCATTTAAGTTTCTTTAACTATTTTTGTCTCCAGATGCTCTGTAATATCCTAAGATGCAGCTAACTATGATAACACGTGTCCAAACTAGCTCATAGTAACTTTGCTTAATGATTTTAAATATGTTTTTCCATACTTTAGGGGATAAACGTTTTTGTTAGAAATACCATTGGGAAGCAGCTCATGATAATTCTATTAACTGGACTAAGTACAGTATACTCAATTCAAACTACTACTGAACTAAACAAACATCACAAAATGTGAGAACTACAGAGGAAATACTGCTCGCTTGTTGATGTATTCGAAGCAGGCAGGGAGAAAGCATGGACAAAGGACAGCTTTACTTGTTAGTATTATATCTAGAAGAATCTAGAAGATTTTATCTCCTTTACTTTTGCCCCTTGTTTACATGGACTTGGGACAGGGAGGACAAGAGGGGAAATATGAATAAGAATGTTTCACTGCGACCAGTAATCCTTGCAGAGAAATACTATGCACCAAATATTGCTGTAGCAATAACAAGGTGGAAGACTAGTTCATTTCTTTCTTGGCAGGAAAACATATCAGTTATACAATTTCTCAACTACAGTTCATTATTATTACCACAGTATGTGATACCAAGGTTGCTTACATGTTCCACATCTTTTGGGACTGCTATGAGCAAAATTTTATTTTCTAATCACAATATGCAATACACACACTCACTTTGTCACTTTTAAAACTCAAATTCAAGACACACAGGTAACTTGCTTAAAACCACAAACTTTATAACTTAACACATTTTGATTAAAAATAGAGGTGAGGAAAGGAGAGAAGATAATGTGATTAAGAATAGTGGTCGGGAAAGGAGGGAAGAAGACAGTTGGAAATTAGAAATCTTAACTGAGTTTGGTTTTTGGACATGGAAATCAGATTTGGCTTGTCTTGCAAATTTTTTTCTTGGAAGTTTTTTTTTTAAACTTTCCGTTGAGAAGATTTTTTTTTGTGTGAACAAAGGGGCCAGCTTTGAAAAGCTTGTTTCTTTGTCTGGAATATGGGAAACAATTAGTTGTTTGAACACTTGCATTACTTTCCCATTTCTACTGATTTCTTGGACATTTCAGTAGGGGGTCCAAACAGGTTATCTTTATCTAAAAAAATAGAAAAGTTTAGCCTTAGTATCTTAAGGATTGGAGCTGAAGCCAGGACAATCTTAATGCTGATCCTGTAAACAGTTGCTTTAGAAGAGGCATTAGCATGGTCATATCTGGACTTGATAGGGTGATGTGCCACTTGACTAGCTGAAGAAAGCATATTTTGCAAAGTAGATCTAGTGTCGGAGTCAGATTAGGCTAGGAATTAGTTTACTGTTTACACATATTGTCAAAAATAGACAATGGATCTGGTAGTTAACAGAACAGAAAGCCAAAGTGGCAGAAGCACAGGCTTTCTTTCTGCACGTCCATGGCTTATCGCTTCCTATCACTCTGTAAGGCATTGGAAGAAGAAGCTGTTTAGATGCTTTGTTTGAGACTACAGTAATTACTTGCTGAATCACAGGAAAAATTCTTATACAAACATTTGTGGCTTTCTGGGAACTTATAGTACTTGTTTGGTTTCTTTGGCTCATAGGGCTGAGATTCAGGGGGCAAAGAAGCACAGGGAAAAAGTCTCCAGGACAGGCAGCACGTTAACAGGACTTGTGAATTTCCATATGTAATAAATTGTAATACCTCTTGTGAGATTCTGAAATTTGTTTGAACTCCTAGTTAAAGTGCTGCATCATCTTGTGGATGGTATCAACAAAAGAAAGTACCATTTGTGGTGAATCTGAAGACAAAGTTCCCTCTGTTTTAAGACTCAAAACCTGAGGGAGAATGCCATTAGGAATAATAATCCAAAGGGCTCAGAATTAGATGCTGAATCTTCCTTAGCTTAGCAGAAGGTCTTTACCCATGAGTGCATTTAATATTTGTACATTAATATACTCTGGAAATGATCTTAATCTTAACTATGCTTACCTTCTCATAACAGTACCAGTGGCAGCTGTTTTAAGTGTAAATGGAGCAGATGACTGAAACTAGGGAAGTTCCAAAGACATATGGGCTTTAAAATGTCCCTGAGAAGAGTTGTACCACTCCTATTGAAGGTCTCTAGAAGGAGTAGCAGAAGATCTGTCTATTTTTTTTGTTTCTCTTCTTTGGGTTAGCCAAAGGAATAATACATGGGGGGACCCCGCGCACGCCTCCACATACAGATGCTACAGATGTCCTCATTAACTAAACTCTGACAAATACCTCCAGGCACTTCTGATATGAAAAGCCGTGGTTCTCCCTTCCCACCTTTGGAGGTTGCCTGATTGGTCTAACTAGACATGCTAGCTTCAAGCTCCTTAACAGCATCTAAAAGGGTCTTGACAGCAGGAATAGGTCAGACATCAGGTGGTTTTAATGCTTATCATTAGCCTCAGCAGAGACAGACTCCAACTTAGAGAAAAAAGTGGGAAGATTAACTTCTTTATGCTTTTCTGACTTTTTTTCTCAGCTGTGGAGGGAAGACAAGGAAGGGGATTCCTAGAGCATGAGAGAGCCTGTAAACGTTTGTATTCTAAAACAAGTTAAGAGATAACAAATGGCTTCTTAAGGTCTTAGGAAAAAAGGCTTGACAAGCAGAACACCCTTTAGCCATCCTTGGTGAAAGTATCTGGATCCTTTTTGCATGGCTGACAGACCAAGATTCAGATGTTCTTGCTTCATGGACTAGCGGCAGAAAATTCTGAGGGTTTTTATGTCCACACGTCCCTTAAACACCAGAACACAGTTTTGGGAATAGGTCTAAGGGTCAGATGTATGACATGAGAGGAATACCTCAACTTTTTAGAGCAAGAAATCTGAACGAAGCCAGAAATAATGGGTGGGACAAAAGCCCAACAACAGGGACACTTTTTAGATATTGCTCTTACAAATTTAGAAAGTTGATAGAATAACAGGCTTTGCATTAGCATTAATTTTCTGAAGGACATGAAGTCTGAAACTCAAATGTCTGTCATTATTTTGACTTCAGTCCTCAATGATTTGCCAGTGGTTTGCCAGAAAAAACACAATCTTATGAGAAACAGACTAAAAATATGAGGCAAAAACAGTACACTTGTGTACACTTACCATAAATGTAGATATTTGAGTATATTCACTGTTGCAGTCATTACATTTGGGTAATCCGGCTGGCAGGTTGCCCTCAGCCGGCCTGAATTCCAAAGTCTCGGGTCCTGCGTCAGCTGCTGTTGCCCCTTCCCTGACATCGGGTCGTCAGGGGTATAAAATAAGCAGCCGATGCCATTTTATTTAGTTTTTCTTGCCCCAAATGTCAGGTGCTCCCAAAAGGGTACCCAAAATTTATATATGTATAATTACATGCACAAATATAAAATTTACCTTCATCTACAAGCAAATACACCACATAGGTTGTATAAACCAGAGAAGGAAAGATAGGTTCCATCAGAAGAGAAGGGGGATGGTGGGTGGGTAACCTGGACTGCAACAGTGAATACACTCGAACATCTACATTTATGGTAAGTGTACACAACTGTACTATGTTCTTCGTGTTTCACTGTTGCAGTCATTACATTTGGGTAGAGTCCCAAAGCTAAGATTGGGAGGCTGGAGCTAAACAGCATTAGGAGCCACTATGAGGCCCTGCAGAACTGCAGTGGCAAAGCCTGCCCTGGATTTAGAGTACAGTGGCAGATGATAGTGATTTGTTAAGGTGTGCACTGAACTCCAAGTAGCAGCCTCTAAAATGTCCTTGGTAGGTACTCCCCTGATAAAGGCTGCTGAAGTGGCTGCAGCTCTGGTTGAGTGTGGCCTAATGCCCTTAGGTACTGGCTTGCCATGGTGTACATAGCAGAAACGAATGCAGTGGCCTATCCACTTTGAAATAGTCTGCTTTGAGATAGTCTTTCCTTGTGATCCTGCAGCATATGTCACTAGTAATTGTTCTGTCTTTCTGAAAACCTTGGTTCTGTCCAAGTAGAATCTAAGCTGTCTGTGTACGTCCAAAGAATGTAGAATTCTCTCCCCCTTGTTCTGTGGATTTGGATAAAAGGTTGGCATGTGAATAGTTTTGGTTGAGAGCCACACTGGACACCACCTTAGGCATAAATGTTGGGTTTGTCCTCAGAGAGACCCTGTCTGGATAAAAAATGATAAAAGGTTCAACAGCTATGAGTGCCTGTAGCTCTGAAACTCGTCTTGCAGAAGTTATTGCTAGGAGCAGAGCTGTTTTCCAAGATAAAAACTTTATATCAGCAGTAGCAGCTGGCTCGAAAGGAGGCAGGGTGAGTTTTTCCAAGACATAGTTGAGGTCCCATGCAGGCATTGGTGATCTCCTTGGAGGTCTTAATTTTTTGGCTCCTCTGAGGTCCTGCTTTAATAAGGGATGAGAAAAGATTGGTGGCTCTACATTGTAATGAGCCAAAATGGCAGAGGCATGAATTTTAATAGATGAGAAAGATAGGAATATTTGGCACAGCTGTATCAGTTCCTTGTGCCTGGTTCCAAGCACAGAATCTCTTCCATTTTCCAGCATAAGATTTTCTAGTACTAGGCCTTCTGGCTTCCAAAATGACATCTATTTAATATATATGAATATAAACAAGACCCCAGATTGTGACCAGCTTAAGCCATATCTGATTCTGCTACTGAAGCCAAAACCATCAGGCTAAGTGTATTTTGCTGCGCTTTACTTAATATAGAATATAGTAAAATAGCTTCTACTGTTTCTAGCTGATTTTAGTGACTTTGAATTTAAATTACTGTCTTTTTGGTGGCAGAAAAAAAAAAAAAAGACTACTGGGATGAAATCTTAGCCAGTAAGTGACTACTGTTTGCACTGAGTGGCACAAGCAACGACTGCTCCATAAACTAATTTTCTTTACTTTTTACTTCTTTTAATAGCTTGGAGTGTGCTTTCCTCATTAAATCATCTAATTTACATACAGGCATTATTCTGTGTTAGTCACTGTATTGCTTCACAGATTACTCACTTAGTTACATTCCTTCATAAACTAGTACATATAGCTAACTAGAGTTTATTGTGCATTTTTTTAACTAAATTCCCAGAATCACTGGACAAAAATAGAAGGTCAGACTGCTTGTCTCCCTTCTGTTGCCAGCCTCTTAGCACTCGGTATTCTCAGGCAGTGTAGTAACTGTCTTATGCTCGCAGACAGATTTTTAATGAACACAAATAATTCTGTCTGTGAGCAATGCAAATATTTAACTAATATGGTGGCTTCCCTCTCTCAAAATAAATAAATAAATAAATAAAAAATGCACTGTGAGCAGTATACACTTCCACCATAATCTAAACAGAATCACATTGCCTTATGCTATTATGCTAAAGTTGTAAAAAATTATTTGCCAAAGCCTGCTAGATTTAGGAAGACTAGGTTTCAGCATAAAGCCAACACCTCACCTCCTTCATGCACATCTACAGCAAATAGTTACGCAAAGTCAAATCCCTTCAAATCTAAACCGCTGTACTAATAAAAATGTTTTAGTGATTAGCAATTTTATAACCAGACATACAGATTCACTACACACCAGGCTGGACAAAGATAGGATAATGGTGAGTTATCTTTCAGATGCTAGGATTTCTGTCATCACAAGGGGTCTAAAAACTCTTTCACCTGACAATTATGACTAGACATGGTGACGGTCCTTGTGGGAATAACTTGGGGTGCAAAACCCTGAATGATAAGTGAACAAAACATACTGGAACTCACCATTTGTGTGACAAATACAGTCAACACACTGGTTCTAAGTGGAATTTATCCTTCTCCAAGAATGGTCTATGTAAAAAGAAAAGATAACTGGCAAGTGGATAAACAGCTGGTGTCATTCCAGGGGGGTCCAATACATGTTAACACATGTCAACATAGGACAAGATGATCAACAGTCCAACTTTTTGCACAAAAGATGGCTTAAATCTCTTATTTCAATGCTTCAGACATGCACAGAAAGAAAGACTATACCTCTGGCTAAAGCCTTTGCTGACCTCATACTACCCTTTTTAGGCAGCGTCCAGCTTATGGACATTCCAATGCAGCAAACTTATCAAAATGAAAACTGGATCATGTTAAGGTGGTTCTGCTGAAAGCCAGCTGTCTCAACAACAAATTGCCCTGTTTTAAAGCTCTTCTTTATTTAGAACACATCTACATTTGTAACATACTGAGATGAGATTTAAAAGTAAAAAAGCACTCTCTCTCCATACCTTGGTTTTGCATTATGCCTTCAGGCCTGATGGTAACTGTTATAGAGTCTCTATACTTTAACAAAAAAAAAATGTCTCAAAGGATTCCACAATAACAAGGAATCCTATTGGTCCTCCCAAAACACGATGCACCACTAATGTATCTCTTTATCAAACATATTTATTCATCACATCATGATCCACACAAAGCAATAAAGATAAAAGTTAAACATAATCAGGTTAAATAATTTGCTTTCATTCCCATGCAGAACAGGACTTCATCAGAACCTGAGATGAACTGTTTAAAATGTCAACATTTATACTAGTGTTAATTAGGTAAAACTAAGTCACATGACAAGGTTCAATCTAATTAATCAAATGCATTAACATTACTGTAAAAGCAAATAAACAAGGCAGATGGAGAATAACATATGCATCAATAACAGTAAAAATAACAAATATATTGTGAAATAACTTATTTTGAACTTTACACCACTTAATCAAAACCTACCAACCAAAAACTAAACCATAAAATGATAGTGTAAAATATATAACTTAATTTACTAAAATGCTAAAACCCTTATTCATTAAAAACAATTACAAAACAAATATGTGTATTAATGTTTAAAAACTGCAACTTTAAGCCTAAAAAACTACTGTGTTATCTGAAATAGAAATATCATTATAATGTCATAACTTCCCTGCCCTCTGTCCCAAACTGTCGTTTGATTTCCATGACTGGGTACATAGACCCCGTTTACCTTCACGCAGTAATTCCTTACCAACAGTAACAGGAACTCCTACAGTGGAAGCCAGTTTAATTAGTTTGGAAACAAACTTTTAAAATTAAGGAATCTACAGCTGTAATAGTTTTTTTTATAGAATGTGTGAGGCACAACCAGGTGCCTAAAGGACTTAGATACACTAAATTTCCTAATGGTACTGAGCAGGACACGTACTTTTTTAATGAGTTAGTTACCTTGTATAATAAACAAGGTACTACTAATGAAGAGGTTAATGAGTTGAACAATTGTAAACAGGAAGATTTATTGTTTTCGGTGTTAAAACTGAAATATGACTATTTTTAGTAATATAAACAAGCAAGTGGAGATTATCAAAAATAAAAAAAGAAGGAATTAGAAAGACATACTAGGGACTATCGTGAAAACACAGTTCATCAATTACCTACTAGGAAAACTAAAATACTTATACCTCTGACGTGTGGTACACCGAGGAGGTCTTAGATTTAATACACAAAAACTCTCTGGATCAGACAGTTACACCTGAACCTAGAGTTCATAATATTCTTGATCTGTTCCTTACTCTCTTCATGCACTATTCCCATGGTATCTCCTTCCTTGGTTAAGGCAGATCATAACCGATTGACCTTCACTTCCATTTTCAAAATCCTTGCAAGTTATACATCAGAATTCAAAGACTTCAAATTCTATGATGAGGCTTTTGCCACTCTGGTGGCATACAGGGAGGGATAAAGCCCTGACTATGGCCCAGGCAACCAAAGTTCGATTAGTGACTCAGTTGACTGACTGAGTGCCGGGGAGGGATAGACGTAGCCATTCTGGGGTGAGGTGGGTGGTCCCATGTGCATCTATGGCGACTATCTCTGGAGGTGGCTGGAATGACGCATGTTAGGCATACCTACATAAGGAAATATTGTGGAGACATGGCTGAGCTGCTGTGGAGGTGAGGCAATATGCTGCACATCTCCACTGAATGCTTGCCCCCCAGGCAGAACAACATGGGAGGGGGGAAAATGAGCAGGTCTCAAAGTAAAAAACACCCCCTGCCCTGGATGGAAGCTCATATATACTGAGCCCTCACTGTCTTCATTCTACAACTAGCCCCAGCATACTAGATTAAGTCTAGTGGTGGAGGGGGCAAGGGATTTAGCTGGCAGACCAAGAATGGACAGGTAATGGTGAGCAGGGCCATAAAACAAGAATGACAGGAGGCAGCAAAAAGAATGCAAAAACAAAATCTATGATGAGGCTTCAAAATTTACGCAAACAGCATAAGCATCAACTCTGATGGTGACACAGCAGGTAGCTTCTTGGGGGAGTTTTATTCTTATTTAGATACATTTACAGAGCTACCAGTCCCAACCTGAGCAAAACACAACAGGAAATTCAAAAACAAACCTATGTGGTGGTCCTCCAATATAACTAAACTTTATAATAAAAGAAAAACAACTCTACAAATTATATAATGACTAACTCTCATACCAAGACCATTATTAAAAATATTATTAAAATCTTGAAAAAATACTGTAAGTTCTACTAAAACAGCCCAAGAATGTAGCTTAGAATCTAAGGCTAAGGACAATTGTTAACCCTTCTTTAGTTGCATTAAAAAACTAAGAAATAAAAGCAAACCTCTCTCTGAACTTATCCAAAACAGTACCACCTTTTTGGACCACCAGTCACTGTCAAATATACTAGCAAATAAATGTGCTAATTTTACCCATAGAATTCTTTTCAAAGTCCATGTATTCCTGAATTTATTAAATTCCTTGTTATCAGAAAGGAACATGTAATGAAGGTGTTTACTAAAACCAAAAATGCTTCAACCTTGGGGTATGATAATATACTGGAGTGTTAAATAAACAGTACAAATATGTCCCAGCAAAGCCAGTTCTCAAACTGTTTAAACTAACTTTAGCCATAGGTTTTGTCCCTGAAGTTTGGCACTACCAAATTAATTAGTGATAACATTCCACACAAAGGCCATACCACTGACTCCAGGAATTATAGACCCATGAGCCTGATAATAAGCCTCATCAACAAAGCTATGAAACATATTATAAGTGACCTTACAAAATAAGATATCAAACATTTTATTAGATTTGGTCCACAGCACTTTGACTTTGGCATGGGAAGATCCTGTTTACTGAATTTGCTTAGTTTTTTGAGAGGGTTACACAGGCTGTTTGACAGTGGTCATCCTGTTCATGCAGTGTATCTTGATCTGGCATACCCCATGATGATACTGTAAGAAAGCTTACACCTTAAAACCAGATCCCTATGTGGTAAGATGGATAGTAAACTCTCTAAAAGACAGAACCACACTGTGTGAATGCAGGTGCTTCTTCAGAAAGTAGGAAAGTAACTAGTGATGTCCACCAGGGCTCAGTGTTGGGAATCCTTCCTTTTCAGCATTTACTTTTCTGATCTCCCAACTGGAAACCAAGATGTCTTTCAATCATCACATGACAATTGTAAAGAGAAAATCCTTCAAATTGTTGCAGCTAATTGCCAAGGGAATATCATCAAGTTCTGAAGAGGCCAAGTTTCCCTTATATTCAGCACCAATGAGGCCAATTATTAAGTATAATACCCCCTTGAAGAAGTACCTCACTAGACATATCAAACTAGAAAGACCCAAGAGGTTCCTAACTAAGATGATCACAGATTTGAAGAACTAAAGCTACTAAGGGAGACTGGAGACACTGCCTCTTTATTCAGTATCTTATATAATCTTGAGGGGAGCTCTATATACCTTGCCTTCCATGCCATTAGAGACCCAATTATCCCAAATCTTTTGCATCTCCACAACTTCAATACTTCCACAGATACCACAACCAGGAACTTAGAGCTTCACAGTGGATAAATAAAACACAATAGAGAGACAGAGAGATTCATTATATCTCTGCAGACTAAGAAGTGTTTTACACCATCATCCTTCAAACAGGAATTAGATGTTTGGCTGGGTACCTCTAAATTCACCATGTACTTGGCTTGCCTAGTCCTCTTAAAGAAAGAGGGTGACGACTAAGGGTTGGTATAGCTTGGCATAAAATATCAGGAGACTCAGTTGCCTTGATATTCATTCAGGCTATTACTGGAGCAAGGTATTTGGCAAAAACTCTTGGACAGTAGATAGCCCAAAAGGCAATTAACCAAACTGATAATACAATCCCAAAGCATATGATGTAAACAAAGATCTGAGACTCTTGTGAATGGGAATGTGAAGACAAGCATCTTTTAAATCTAAAGTGAACAGCAGAGTTTGTGAAGAAAGAAGATATAAAGTGTTAATATTATGAATCTTGGAACCTGAATAGATATGTTTAGTCTGAAGAGCCCTAGAATGGATCTCCAGCTGCCCTCTTTTCTGGGTATCCAACAAAGTCTTAAATAAAATTCCTTCTCCACACTGACTCACTGACCCCCCTGATGCAAGTCTGAAACAATTGGTGAAATCAAGTGATATTAGTCTTTGGGAATCTGTACAATTCCTGTGGAAAGGAAAATTATTCTTTGGAGTTTTTATGTCTAGTAGCCTAGAGTTCGGTGTGATAGACTCCCATACAGAAAGAGGAAAGAGAGAACTTCTCTGCAATTTCTTGAGGTAGGCTGGATGGGGTTGTTTGGCAAGGATAGTCAGAAATTGTTTCTTTGAGAACTGGATTCCTTGTGATCCACTGAATCTTCTTTTGCTGTACCTTTACCATTTCTTTTTAAACTGACCCTTTATAGATTTTTTTGTGGATTAATTGGATAATTTTTTTTGAAACTTGGGAATTTGAGAGAGGGAAAGCTGTTTAACACCTTGCATAAATTTTCCTATTTTATCTAATTTTTTAAAGACTTCTGTAAAGGAATTCCCAAATTAAAGGTCTTAAACCATGGGTGCATTTAATATTTGTACTTTAACATATTCTGGAAAGGATTGCAATCTTAATCATAATGACCTTCTCATAACAGTACCAGTGGCAACTGTTCTAGAAACAGCATCCACAGCATCATAACCACAATAAGTGGTATACTTAGCAACAACAGAGGCACAAGTAGGCATATCCAGAAGGTTATTTAACATCAGGATTAGGAGTTATCAACACTTTGTTCCATACTCTCCTAAACAGACACAAGGTATTTTGTCATGACAGCTTGATTGTTAATTGCTGTGAAAGATAAAGTGGCTAATGTCTAGACAATTTTTAATATTTCTGTCTAAGGTTGTACTGTCTTTGTCATAGGTTCATAGGTTCATACTAGGCTATCTGCCCTAGGGCATTTATAAGCCTAGCCAGAATGTGTTTGGCTTTCGCCACCCATTTTAAATTTATTTTGCTATGCCCTTTTTCGAGGTTAGTATACTGTGCCTCTGTCTAACAGTGACACAGAAGTGATACCCGGGGTAAACCTACGATCTCCCATCCACTCATCAAGATTCCTCTTGGAGAGTCATTGAGGGACTCTGCCTAACCTGGACTGGGATTTTATTCCAGAGTGAAGGGAGCCTCTGGGTTATGAATCTGTCCCTCCAGCATGTCCTATTTATTTCAGTGCTGAGGTTCAAGTCTCTCGAGTAGCTCGATGGGATTTGGATTTTCTGAGGTGCAGCATGTCCATTAATTCCGGGTTGGACATGGCTTTATACGTCAGGCACAGATCGCCTCTGAACAGGCGGTATGCCACTGAGTAGAGTTGGAGTTTCTTTAACCGGGCAGCATATGGCATCTGTTTGAGCCCTTTGATCCTCTTGGTGAGGTACTTTTGGGGTCTTTCCAGTTGCTGCAGGTGTCTGGTAAGGTACATCCCAAAAGGGGCATTGTACTCAATTATAGGCCTGATGAGGGATGAGTAAAGAGGCACGATGACCTCCCCTGATCTAGATGTGAATCCCTTCATGATTAGGTGGGCTATATAAAATGTTTTTCTAACCACTTTGGCCACGTGGTTGTCAAATGAGAGATTGCTATCAACTTGGGTCCCCAGGTCCCTAATTACTTCTTCTGTACTTAATGGATTTCCACCTATGTGGTAATTTGTGGGCACTTTGTTTTTGCCAAAGGGGATGACTATACACTTTTGGCATTTAGCTTGAGGCCATGGCTCTGGCACCAGTTGTCTGTTTCTATGAGGCCCTTTTGGAGGATGCTTGTGTCGGCTGGAGAGTCAATTATGGTGCCCAGTTTGCAGTCATCTGCGAACTTGGTCAGCCACAGTCCTTCTGTGTTGGCCTGTACCTCCGAGAAATATATACCGAACAAGAGAGGTCCCAGGACTGAGCCTTGTGGGACACCACTTGTAACTGGTTTGAGTCTGACATGGCTCCAGCAATTCTAACCATGTGGGTTCTGTCCTTGAGCCAGTTTGCAATCCATCTAGTGACATAGGGGTTTACATTTAAGCTGGTGAGCTTATCTATAATGCCCGAGTGGGGTATTGTATCGAAGGCTTTTGCGAGGTCTAGGTAGGCTGTGTGGACCACCTGCCCTCGCCAATGGCCTTGGTGACTGTTTCAAAGAAATCAACCAGGTTTAAGAGGCAGGATCTGCCTTTAACAAAGCCGAATTGGGTAGGATCCAGTGTTTGTAGGTCCCCAATATCTTTATTTATGAGGTCCATGATGATCCTTTCCATAGCTTTGCAGACCAAGCTAGTCAGGCTTATGGGGTGATAGTTTCCAGGATCCGTTGAGGCACCACCTTTATGGAGAGGGACCACTGTTGCTGTACGCCACTCTTTGGGCACATATCCTGTAGTAAGGCTGAGATTGAACAGTAGTTTTATGTTTGGGTTTAGCTCTTCTTGGAGTTCATGTAGGACCGAGCCCAGGACACCATCTGGTCCCATTGATGCTGTGTTTTTGCTTTGGAGAGGCGGCTCTTACCTGAGCATCTGAGATGTCAGGGGCAGCACTCTGCTGGGATAGATATTTGCCCTTTGGTGGGGAGGGAGAAGTTTGCGCTGAACCTGTCAGCTAGGATGTTGGCAATGTCTGTGGGTTCGTGTATTTTTGTCATTTTGGACTAATTCTGAGCATATCTGGGAATTACCACCCAGGTTCCTAACATAACTAAAGAAAGCCTTGTGATTATCCTTAGTGTCCTGTGCAATTTTTCTCTCGAAGCTGGCCTTAGACAATTTTATGTGTGCCCGTAGATTTTGCTAATACTGATCAGTGATGCCTTCCCTTTTGGGATTTTGCTTTATCATTTAGTAGCTTCCTCCTTCTATTGTATAGTTTGTTTATGGCTGGGGTCCACCAGACAGGACGTCTGCCTTTGGAGGATTGGGTCTTGGTTTTATTTGGGATCGCATGATCCATGCATTCCTGAAGGTGTTCATAGAATGCATTTATAAAGGATTCTGCGGTCTGGGCCATATTTTCCACAGGCCGGGGCTTTGAAGGATTCCACCTCAGTTTTGAGGAGTGTAAAATTTGCTTTAGAGAAGTTTTTCACTGTGGTTTTCTGGGTAGGGGATGGGGTCAGGATGTGAATATCCAGTGAGATTAGTTTATGGTCTGATCTTACCAGTGAGGGATACACTTCTGGTCTGGAGCATAGAGTCCCCATGTTGGTGATGATCAGGTCCAGTATGTTTTCCCCTCTTGTGGGAGTGGTAACAAGTTGTTCCATAGCATTTGAGTTTATAAATTCTAGGAACCTTTGGGCTAGGGTGTTGGAGCTAGAGTAATGCTCCCAGTCTATGTTTGGGTAGTTGAAGTCGCCCAATATAATGGTGTTTGGAGAGACCTTCATATTTTCCAGTGTTCTCAGGAAGGCCGAGTGGGGTTCCTGGGTTTGGGAGGGTGGTCTGTAGCAGGCTATAAACTGGAAGGCAGTTTTACCCACTGTTAGTTGCACATGGATAGTCTCTGATGCTTCGTGCTTTGCCACCAACCTGGAGGTGTGGGTATCTTTGATGAATATCGATACTCCCCCTCCTTTTGTGGTTCAGTCCAAGTTTTGGGGCAGAAAAGCATGGTATGAGGTATAACCTGGTAGTGCTAAGGTGCTCTCGGGAGCCCTGAACCAGGTTTCTGTTACTGCACAGATATCGATGTTCTCCATGCTAAGGAGAGTTTCGAGTGCGTGCATCTTGAGGTTTAGACTTCTGGCGTTGAGTAGCATTACTCTTAGTTTCTTATCCCTTGTGATACCTATGGAGGTGGGTTTGTCTTTTGAGCCTTGCCTAAAAAAGGCACTATGGGGGTAGCAAGAGCCTTTGCCAATATCCGAAAGCCCAGGGGTGACAGGTGCAAGCCGTCCCTAGCGAAGCATCGTGGCTTGTCGAGCATATCATCCCAAGCTGACAGGCATTGGATCCCCTTTGAATGACACCAGTACTTAAGCCAATTGTTGAAATTGATCATCTTGTCTTCATATTGTGGCATCATTCTTGGTGAGGGTAAGATGCTACTCAAGGTCAGGGTCATACCGGCCTGGGCTACATGCTCAGAGAGCTCCTTTATGTCTCTTTTCATGTAGTCCAGGGAGGTACGTCTCAGGTCATTCACACCAGCATGGACAATGACTGAGTCATATTTGTACTTGCCTTGGAGTGACCTGAGTGCTTGTGTTATGTGGCGGATCCTAGCGCCCGACAGGCTGCTCACCGTGACCCTCTCCTTGTTCAGCCTGGTGAGCGGGACGCCAGTGTGCCTGGCGACACGCACAGAGTCACCTATTACAAGTGTATCAGGTGTGTTGTTTAGTCTTAAGGGCTGTGACTGTTTGGCACACTGGCTTTGTGAGATATGTGTTGCACGTGTTTTGTTTTGGGGTAGCGGCTGCTTGGGTGTCTGCTTTGGAGGTCTCTGCTGCTTCGGCAGATCTTTATTTAGAGCCTCCAGGTATGTTTTTGTGTGATTATGTGTTTGGTTTGCTGTCATGGTAGGTCTATGTGAGACTGGAATTGTAGTGAGTGTGGTTTCCTTCTCCTCCTGACTGGTTATGCCAGTACTGAGTTGAGAGAGCTTAGCCTCCAGTTTGGCTATATGGTTGCATCTCTCACATGTGCTGGAATTTGTTGGGAGGAGGAGAGGGTTGTCTGTGTACATGAGGCAGTTGTAACATTGCCTCAAGATTCCCAGATTCACCAGCTGGACCGGAGAGGAGATTGACAACTGACCTTTGGACATGCTAGAATAATATTGGGAATTCCATAATAATTGAAAACCAGGGCCAGTGGGGAGTGAGGGTGTAGTGCTTTTAATTTTTAGTGCTGACATATAATTGCTTTAGTGAGCAAGTGCCAGGTAACTTAAGTGCAATGTGTTACAGGTAACTTAAATGCAAACGACAAACAGTAACTTTCTTTCAAGTGAAACAAGGAAATAAGTACAGTAAGCAATGCAGATATCACTAGTGATCCACAGAAGCGCTTGAGAAGTCACAGATTAGGTGGAATTAGCATTCCAGGGAAATAACAAGCAAACAAACAACAAGCATATAAACAAAGCTAGATTCAGCAGGCCTGGATCTAGTCTATGCTACAGCAAACAAGGTGTACCAATTTCAGTAAGATACAGTTCAAATATTCAGGCACTATAAACCTTTAACCAGAAATTCCCAGCTCAGAAGGGCAGAGTCCAGCCTCTTCTCCCACAAGAGTGCAGACCACAAACCTTCTTAATGTAAAATAACTGGCCTGAAGCCCAAGTGCTTAAACCAGAACTAATACACTTTAAGAATAACAGACACTGGGCTCTCAATCAGCAGTTCCCAACTTAGAAGGATGAAAGCTACCTGTCCTGCCACCACAGTGCATGCCACAAACCTTCCTAATGTAAAACAACTGGTCTGAAGCCCAAGTGCTTAATCCAAAAGACTTAGAATGACAGCTAAACTTTAATCAAGTTACTACCAAGCAGTAATAAATACAATTAAATACTTTAGAGAATGCCTGGATTAGTGCTCAAGTTACACAAACAAAGCTAGTTCCAGCAGGCCCGAATCCAGTCTATGTCACAGCAAACAAGGCGCACCAACTTCAGTAAGAAGCAGTACAGATATGCATGCACTATAAGCCTTCAATCAGAAATTCCCAGCTCAGAAGGGCAGAGTCCAGCCTCTCCTCCCACAAGAGTGCAGACCACAAACCCTCTTAATGTAAAATAACTGGCCTGAAAGCCCAAGTGCTTAAACCAGAATTAATACACTTTTAGAATAACAGACACTGAGCCCTCAATCAGCAGTTCCCAACCTAGAAGGATGTAAGCTACCTGTTCTGCCACTACAGTGCAGACCACAAACCCTCTCAGTGCAAAACAACTGGTCCGAAGCCCAAGTGTTTAAACCAGAAGGCTTAGAATGAGTTACACCAAGCAGTAATAAATACAATTGAGTACTTTTAAGATGATGCAAAAGTAAAAAAAGTAGGTAGAAACACAAGTACAGTAAAAGCAGATGAAAAAAAATTTTTTTTTTTTCTGAACAAGTGCTGGAGATCAAAGAAACAGATTTGAGTGCTGAAACTAGAAAACTGGCTAGTTATAGGAAAAAAAACTAAGCTAGAAGGCTTCCCTCCAACACAGAAGGGCTTGGGGGCTCAGAAGCCTACAAATAGTCTAAACCACTTAACAGGAAAGGCAGGAAACAAGCTTAAATTTTTTTTTTTATTTATTTATTTTTTTTTTTTTTTCTGTTACCCAGATGCTCTCTTTGTACATAGTAGGAGTGCCTGAAATCAGAATATGATCTCACTGCACTCAGTTGAGTGAGCAAATGAGATGGGCCCAGAAGGAGTATCCAAACACAAATTTACAAGAGGGGCGGGCAGCTGCAAAGCCACTAAGATTAACACCAAAACAAAAACAGGGAGGGTGGGTGGGACTAACTGAAGAGCAGAGTGAAAACTTCCAGTTCAGCTAATATTCCTTCCACACAGTCAAAATCAATTTAAATACTGTATTTTTTGAAAAAAAGAACAGATAAAGGTACTTAAATTCTCTTATACGTCCAGTTGAATATAGCAAGTTCTTAGCCGGCCAAAGCTGAGGTTTTTAAGCAGAAAATATTTCACACTGTACCACTTAAATAGGCAAGGACAGGAAATCAAAGAATGTGACTACCCCCAAACCTGTAATTACTAGCAAATAACAAAATTCAGCAAACACTGACTAACTTCCAGTTCAGCTAATATTCCTTCCACACTGAAGAGCAGAGTGAAAACTTCCAGTTCAGCTAATATTCCTTCCACACAGTCAAAATCAATTTAAATACTGTATTTTTTTGAAAAAAAGAACAGATAAAGGTACTTAAATTCTCTTATACGTCCAGTTGAATATAGCAAGTTCTTAGCCGCCAAAGCTGAGGTTTTTAAGCAGAAAATATTTCACACTGTACCACTTAAATAGGCAAGGACAGGAAATCAAAGAATGTGACTACCCCACACCTGTAATTACTAGCAAATAACAAAATTCAGCAAACATTGACTAACTTCCAGTTCAGCTAATATTCCTTCCACACTGAAGAGCAGAGTGAAAACTTCCAGTTCAGCTAATATTCCTTCCACACAGTTAAAATCAATTTAAATACTTTATTTTTTGGGGAAAGAAAGAACAGATAAAGGTACTTAAATTCTCTTATACGTCCAGTTGAATATAGCAAGTTCTTAGCCGGCCAAAGCTGAGTTTTTAAGCAAAAAATATTTCACACTGTACCACTTAAATAGGCAAGGACAGGAAATCAAAGAATGTGACTACCACAAACCTGTAATTACTAGCAAATAACAAAATTCAGCAAACACTGACTAACTTCCAGTTCAGCTAATATTCCTTCCACACTGAAGAGCAGAGTGAAAACTTCCAGTTCAGCTAATATTCCTTCCACACAGTCAAAATCAATTTAAATACTGTACTTTTTTGAAAAAAACAACAGATAAAGGTACTTAAATTCTCTTATACGTCCAGTTGTATATAGCAAGTTCTTAGCCCAAAGCTGAGGTTTTTAAGCAGAAAATATTTCACACTGTACCACTTAAATAGGCAAGGACAGGAAATCAAAGAATGTGACTACCCCCAAACCTGTAATTACTAGCAAATAACAAAATTCAGCAAACACTGACTAACTTCCAGTTCAGCTAATATTCCTTCCACACTGAAGAGCAGAGTGAAAACTTCCAGTTCAGCTAATATTCCTTCCACACAGTCAAAATCAATTTAAATACTGTATTTTTGAAAAAGAACAGATAAAGGTACTTAAATTCTCTTATACGTCCAGTTGAATATAGCAAGTTCTTAGCCGGCCAAAGCTGAGGTTTTAAGCAGAAAATATTTCACACTGTACCACTTAAATAGGCAAGGACAGGAAATCAAAGAATGTGACTACCCCCACACCTGTAATTACTAGCAAATAACAAAATTCAGCAAACACTGACTAACTTCCAGTTCAGCTAATATTCCTTCCACACTGAAGAGCAGAGTGAAAACTTCCAGTTCAGCTAATATTCCTTCCACACAGTCAAAATCAATTTAAATACTGTATTTTTTTGAAAAAAAAGAACAGATAAAGGTACTTAAATTCTCTTATACGTCCAGTTGAATATAGCAAGTTCTTAGCCGGCCAAAGCTGAGGTTTTGTCATTAGCAATATGACTGGAGGAGAGAAAAGTCTTAGCTCTTTTGTCAGAATTAAGTAAAATGATATTTGGACCAGCAACAGGATTTTTATAAAGATAATTATGAAAGTCAGAAACTGTGGGAAATCTATCTAGCTTTTTAAGGGGCAGAAATTAAGAGTGAGGAGGTAGGGGAAGCATCGATAAAAGCAATTTTTAATGCTCCAATCACCAGAGGAATAACAACAGGTTTATGAATGCCAATGATTAATAGTCATAGTTTCTTTTCTGGGTGTCAGAGACCTCTCTTTCCTTCAATGTGGCAACAGTATCCCCAAAGGAAATCTCCTTATTAGGAGAATCCGAAAATAACACATCTTCTGCATCCGATTTAAATCCTGCGGCAGAAGGGATCTGAGATGCATAATGTAAACCCCCTTGTCTGAATTAAAAAGTCTTTCTCCTCAGAGGAAGGGTCATCTTGTCTTTTTTAAAAGAGTAGAAGCTGAGAAGAAGAAGAGGGTTGCTTTATCTGAAATGTTTTGAAAAGACCTTGAGCAAAGTTAAACCAGTCATCTTTATGGGTGTTTTGATAGGTAAGTGGAGTAAAGGATGGAGAAATAGGTTTTGTTTGTGATCATGTCTTATGTGGAATATCCAAACATATGGTCTTAGGGGTGAAAGTGGTAGGTTTAACCTCCATTATAGAGCCCTGGACTACCTCACAAATCAGGAGCCAGTGAATCCCTCCATTGCCCACAGTCAAAACTAGCCTAGCTTCTCTCATCCCTACTTTTTTAGCAGTACGGTTGTTCTTATCAGCTGCTTTGGATTCCTTAGCCATACTAGCCTCCAAAAAAGCAGTGTTAGAGTACCCAGGAGAAACAGACAGATGGTCCAGAGGCCGCAAAGATACCTCGGCAGAGTTGCCTACCTCAGACAAACTGAAATAAATGGATGTCTGGTTATCATCAATATCCTCTCCATTAGTTTTAATTTTTTTTTTTAACTGAGGGGAAGGTCAGGGGAAGAAAAAGGATGGCAGTATGAACTAAAATCTGGAGATGTTTGTTCTCAGTGTAAGTATTAAAGGTATTGAGTTTACCTTTGATAGTTTTATGGTCAAACATCTCACAGGCATCAAAGTTTTAATTCATATGTAGCCACAAGACAAAACACACAACTCAAGTGGCAGTCCATGTATGGAATCCAACGCCAACACTCACGCTTTCCTTTTTTCCTGACAGACATAAGAAACCTCTCTCACAAAGAGGAAGGATCTCCGATACGGTAATTATCTGCTGTATATCTGTGCGGAAGATGACCAAAACAGATAACTAGTGGAAGAAGGTTCTAAATTTTTGGAGTGACCTTATGTCCCTCTTACCTTATTATGACAACTCATATCTAGGGCAGATGCATGGCATGCCAGAATGGAGCCTAATTTTTATAGACTTACTGGACGTACAGCTATCCTGGTGGATAAGTATCATTTGTGATGAATATTGCAACAGTGATCTTATGAAGAACTTCAGTTTTTAGAATTCAGTGTCCACTCTCTGTGGAAATAAAAATAGCAAACAAAAAAGAATTCCTAGCAAAAACCTAGAAAGCATTTTCTTTAAGCAGTAGACTCCATTTTCAGCATGCAGAAGTTGGTTGGTTTTCCTTTGGTTTTCCTTTTGTATCAACTTGACTTCTTTCCCTGATGAATGATCTATCATCATTGCTTTCCACACTTTCAAACTAATTTGAAGAAATCTCTCCTGCTTAGACCAGCTGCCCTATACAGACAAGCTGCAGAGGTAAGCTCTGTGGGCAACAGCGCAGACTCTAGATGGTGCCTAGGGGGAGGAGTTGTACAGTTTAACCACTTTGGGTATCAAATGTGTTTTGTAGTACCCTCAAAATAGGAACATAGATCACAGACTGCACGCAGTGTTAGGGCTAGCCATTCAATGGTGTAAAAATTGGCTCTAGATGATTTGGTCCTGTGTCACCAAATGGGCATTGGTATTTGCCAGTGATAAACTGGTTGAAGACCTGGCCTACTCTGACCTACAGCAGGGAACTATGCTAACAGTGAGAGAAGTATATGTGCCCCTAATGGCCAGTGTGTGCCTGCCAAAAAGCCCAGAAGCCCTCGGTCAATAAGTCACTAGCCAGCCAATGTCAAGTTGCTTAGCTTGGGTTACCTGGGTTAGCACTGCTGAGAGAAAGCTGAAAGTAAAACCAATCAAACTACCAAACATGAACTAAAAATTTGCTAGACTCAATGTAGGTTCATTGACAGGACTCTGCTTGGAAGTGGATGACACAATGGGATACATTACATGTATTACATATCTTGTGTAAGGATACAGCATCATTCATAATTTCAGCCTATGCCCCACAACAGTGAGGAAAAGAGTGATCTTGATAATGGGTGATCTGAATGCACATATTAGGACAGAGAGAACAGGATATGACTGCCTTGGTCCAAATGGATGGGGCAACTGGAAAAAAGAAGGAGAGGATATTCTAGATTTCTGTCTGGCAAATGGCTTGATGGTGGCCAGTACATGGTTTAGTAAGAGAGATAGTCAAAACATCATACACAGAAGTGGCCAACATGCAATTAGGGAAGACTTCTTCCTAATAAGGAAATGGCACTGGGGTAGAATCAATGATGGCAAAGTCATCCTCAGAGAAACAGTTAGCCCACAGAATAAACCACTGGTTGCCACAATCAGCTGCAACCAGTGGATAGAGAAGGCTCTATGGTCAGCAGAGACTACCTGTAAGTTTACTGGAGAGAAAGCACAAAAGTTCAAAGAATTAGTAGGGAAATAGGTGGAGCTGAAGAAGAATGTATACATGTGTGAGCACTGCAGTAAAGGTATGTGGTTGAAATAAGGTATGTAAGGAAAGTGGGTGGTGAAATTCAGAAGTCCAGGAAGTCATCAAAAGAAAGTAGCACAGGAAAAAGTGGGAGACAGATTAGAATGACCAGGTAAAGAAAGAATACTGGTTGGCTAACAAAGATGCTAAGAGAGGAGCTGCAATAGCAACGAAAAAGGCATTAGGGGCATTTAACCAGCTTCTGGAAAGTGACTTGGTAAATGGCAAAAAGAAACTCTTTCAGCTTGCAATGCAAAGACAGAAAGATAAAGAAGGTAGTCAGTCACCTTTTGTAAGGGATGCCAGTAACTTCTAAAAGAAGAAAACTCCGCAGAAGCCATACTGCCCCAGACACAGTCTACAATGAGAGAAGAGGAGGAGCCCATCCTAGAATAAGTAAGAACAGCACTAAGGAAACTGAAGTCAGGGAAAGCAGCAAGCACATATGAAGTTACAGCAGATATGATCAAGATGTTGGGATAGACAAAGGAAAAATGGTTCCTTATTGTACTCATAGCAATATGGAGAGAAAGGCATATCCCAGATGACTGAAGAATAAGCACACTAGTGCCAGTGTACAAGAAAGTATAGTTGTGTACACTTACCATAAATGTAGATGTTCGAGTGTATTCACTGTTGCAGTCATTACATTTGGGTAATCTGCTGGCAGGCTGCCCTCAGTCGGCCTGAATTCCAAAGTCTTGGGTCCTGCGTCGGTTGCTGTCTCCTCTTCCATGACTTCAGGTAGTCAGGGGTATAAAACATGCAGCCGACGCCATTTTCTTTAGTTTTTCTTGTCCCAGATGTCAGGTGCCCCCAAAAAGGTAGCAAAATTATGTGTATATATATATATATATATATATATAAATACGTGCGTCAATATAAACTTTACCTTCATCTACAAGCAAATACACCACATAGGTTGTAGAAGATAGAGAAGGAAAGATAAACTCCAGAATGAAAGGGGGATGGCGGGAGGGTAACCTGGACTGCAACAGTGAATACACTCAAACATCTACATTTATGGTAAGTGTACACAACTGTACTATGTTCTTCATGTTTCACTGTTGCAGTCATTACATTTGGGTAGAATCCCAAAGCTATAGTTGGGTGTCTGGAGCTAAACAGCATTAGGTGCGGTTATAAGGCCCTGCAGAACTGCAGTGGCAAAGCCTGCCCTGGACTTAGAGTAGAGAGGCAAATGATAATGCTTTGTAAAGGTGTGAACAGAACTCCAAGTAGCAGCCTCTAGAATGTCTTTAGTTGGTACTCCTCTGAGAAAGGCTGCTGAAGTAGCTGCAGCTCTGGTGGAATGAGACCTAATCCCCTTGGGCACAGGTTTACCATGGTGTAAGTAGCTGAAACGAATGCAGTGGCTTATCCACTTTGAAATAGTCTACTTTGAAATAGCCTTTCCTTCTGATTCTGCAGCATATGCCACTAGTAATTGCTCAGTTTTTCTTAGAGCTTTAGTCCTGCTCAAGTAGAATCTTAGCTGTCTGTGCACGTCCAAGGAATGCAGAATTCTTTCCCCCTTGTTCTACGGATTTGGATAAAAGGTTGGCAGATGAATAGTCTGGTTAAGAGCCACACTGGAAACCACCTTAGGCATAAATGTAGGATTTATCCTCAGAGACACCCTGTCTGGGTAAAATATGATAAAAGGCTCTACAGCCATGAGGGCCTGTAGCTCTGAAACTCTTCTTGCTGAAGTAATTGCTAGTAGCAGAGCTGTTTTCCATGACAAGAACTTTATATCAGCGCTAGCAGCTGGTTCAAATGGAGGCAGGGTGAGCTTTTCCAACAGATAATTGAGGTCCCATGCAGGTACTGGTGATCTTCTAGGAGGCCTTAAATTTTTGGCTCCTCTAAGATACTGCTTTAGTAAAGGATGAGAAAAGATTGGTGGCTCTGTATTTTAATGAGCCGAAATGGCAGAGGCATGAATTTTAATTGATGAAAAATATAGGCCCTTGTCAAGCATCTCAGTTAAATATTGTAATATCTGAGGAATATTTGGTTTTGCTGTATCAGTACCTTGTGCTTGATTCCAAGCACAGAATCTCTTCTATTTATCAGCATAAGATTTTCTATTACTAGGCCTTCTGGCTTCTAAATGACATCCATCACGGCTTTACTGAGAGGTGTTGCTTGTATAACTACATGATCAGCCATGATGCCAGGTTCAGTGTCTGGAGTTGATTGTGCAGGATCTGATTGTTTTGCTGGGACAGTAGCTGAGGTCTTTGAGGTAAGGTCCAAGCCGGGTATTGAGACAAGTTCCTTAGGAGTGGGTACCAGTATTGGTGGGACCAGTCCAGGGCAATTAGTATCATCTTTGGTTTCTCTTGTTTGACTTTTAGGAGGACCTTGGGAAGAAGGGGCAGAGGCAGAAAGAGCGTCCACTTTCCATGCTTGTCTGTGATAAGTCCTTGTGCAGAATCTTTTTAACTGATAATTTTGAGGAGAGGCAAATAGAGCTATGTCTGGGCTCCCCCATTTCTTTGTTATCACGCTGAAGACTTGTGGATCTAGTTTCCACTCGTGAGGATCCATAAGGTTTCTGCTTAAATCGTCTGCCAGAGTATTTTGCTTTCCTGGCAGGAATTGTTCTTGAAGATGTATTTGGTAAGTCAAAGCTGTGTCCCACAGTGTCATGGCTAATCTGCAAAGGGGGTATGAGTGTGTGCCCCCCCCCCCGCTTGTTTATATACCACATGACCGTGGTGTTGTCCTTCTTTATAAGTAATTATCCTGAATGAAGTAAGTCCTTGAAGGCTGTTAGAGCATTTTCAACTGCTAGCATATCTTTCTGGTTGATATGTAGAAGCATTTGTTTTGGGGTCCATATGCCCTGAATGCATCTTCCTACCATGTGGGTCCCACAGGCATAATCTGATGCATCTGTTGTTAAGGTTTGGCTGGCAGGAGGTAGAGTGAAGGTCAGTCACATGTTTTGGTGACGTGCCTTTGCCTACCATAGAAACTCCTGTTGTAGGCAGGGAATGAGAGGAATCATCGTTTCTAGACTGTGACAATGTTGACTCCATAAACTTTTTAGGTACCATTGCAGTTTCCTCATATGCAGTCTTGCATATGGAATCAGTAGGATGCAGGATGCCATGAAGCCCAAAGCCTGCAGAATTTGTCTTGCAGATAACTGGGTTTTTGTTGCCATCAGTGTGAAGTAAGTAGTCAGTTGCCTTTGCTTGTCTGGCGTGAGGTAAGCCATCTGGGCAGTTGTATTCAGGCTTGCATCTAGGAATGTTATCTTTTGAGAGGGTACCAGTTGTGATTTCTTTTCGTTTATTGTGTACCCTAGGCATGTTAGAAGCCTTTTCACAAATACCAGGTGTTGAAGAAGAATGTCCTTGTTCTCTGCTTGAATGAGACAGTCGTCCAAATAAGGATATATTTGAATACTTCTTTGTCTGCAAAATGCAATTACTGGTGCCAGGCATTTTGTAAAGACCCTGGGCACAGTAGATAAGCCAAAGGGCAGTGCAGAGAATTGGTAATGCATTAAGCCAGCCTTGAATCTGAGGTATCTTCTGCACGACTGTCTTATTGGGACATGCAGGTATGCCTCTTTTAGGTCTAATGTCACCAGCCAAGCATTCTTGCCCAGCATGGGCAGAAGCTGCTGCAAAGTCAGCATTTTGAATTTTGGAATGTCCAGGTATGTGTTCAAAATCGATAAATCCAGTATTGGCCGCCAGGCCTTGTCCTTTCTGGGTACCAAGAACAGTCTTGAGTAAAAACCTTGTCCTTTTTCCTGTTCTGGTACTGGCTGAATGGCCCCCATATCCAATGAGGGACATAACCTGTTTCTGTGCCTCTGCCCATTGATATTTTGGAAGATCTGGCCAACTGTTTGTCATTGGCAGAGTATGGAAATGGAATCCGTATCCCTGTGATACTATGTTTAGCACCCACTTGTCCTGGGTTATTAACTGCCAATTTTGAGCAAAAAGTGCTAATTTTCCCCCTAAGGGTGCTGCCAAAGTGCAGGTAGATGGAAGTCATTGGGACTGTTTTCTGTAGGTTTGCGCTTTATCTCCTCCAGATTTGGAGGTAGAAGCTCCCCGTTGCTTTGACCTGTATGAATCTTGCGCCTGGTATCTAGAACCCTTAGGGCATCTGGATTTGCCCCTTTGAGCTCTGTCTGACACAGGAAAGGACCAATTTTTTGTAGGCCAGTGTCGACTGAATCTTGGTGGCTGCATTTGTAAGAAGTTTTTTACAGTTTGCATAGACTTAGCTTTGTCTTCCATTTTCTTTAAAACCTCTTCTGCCTTAATACCAAACAGAGTATCATGCTGTAAAGGTGCATCTAACAATTTAGCTTTAACATGATCAGGCAAATTTTTTTCCTTTAGCCAGGCATGCCTCCTAATCACAGATCCATTAACTGTGGTCTGCAGGAGGCCTCTAAGGAATCAAAACCACATTGCAAAGTATGCTTTCCAACCTTGTTCAGCTGCATGCAGTAATTTCTGCATTTCTTAATTTTCTGCACATTCAGAAATCAACATCATTTTCTGTTTTAGCAATTCCATAACATGTTGTTGATACTTGAGCATATGAAATTGACAGCTTAAGGCCCTTATTGCCAAGGTAGCAGATGTATAAACCTTTTTTCCCCATATATCCAGTGCTATTGAATCTCTGTCAGAGGGGGTAGGGTTTTTTGCTGTTGAGGCCTTAACTCCCTTTGGACCCTGTGAAATAGTTTCAGGATCAGCGGCAGGGTTTCTAAATAAGAATTTATGTGAGTCAGGGACCCTGTTATATGTCAGGCTTGCTGGGAGCCAGAGGTAAGGAGTCGGGGTCAAGCTTGACTCTGAAAACACATCATCCACAATGTCAAAAACAGGGAGTATTGCTAAAGGCCTGTGCTGAGGGAGAAGAAGGAAATCCCTGAGCCTCTTTTTTGATTCTGAGAAATCTTGACTCTCCCAGTGAAAATGCTCCCTCAAAGTATGCAAGGTTTCTCCAAATGAATAAACCTCGGGAGGTGATGCAGATGATATAGACTCCTCTGCATATAAATCTTCATAGGGAGGTATAGATAATTCCTGATCAGAAGAGGAATTAGAAGAAATAGAAACCTGATTTGAAGATTCATAATCAGTGTCTTGTCTAGGCCTCTTATCTGGAGGGGGATGGGTACCCCTGATCAAGGTAATAAGGTCTTCAGCCATTCTGATAATCTGTTTTTTAGGCATAGAGGCCTGTGCACGTGGCTTATGCGTCAGTTTTTTTAGTTTTAGAAGTTACTTTTGTCTTTGGTTTTGCAGCTGTCGTCGGTTTGATATACAAATGTTGAGGTCTGAATACACCCTCAGAAGCTGGTGCCTGCTCAGCGGCTCCGGACCCATCCGAGGGAGATCCATCCATCTGTCCAATACCTTGAGTATCTCTCGGCATGCCAGACTTCACATGGGTGTCGGTAGAGGCCTGCGACTCGAAAGTAGCGGGTATCAGGGGCTGCAAAAGCGCATCACTGAGTACTGGTGAACCGGCGACTGGCTTAGGAGAAGCCTCGTCTTCGGTTTTGGATCTCAACTGTCTTTCTCTGTCCTTTTCTTTGCATTTTTTATGTACACCGGTAGTCAGATTGCTATCTGACGACATTTCTGAGTAGTTAAATCTGTTTCCAAAATACTTTGAGGCAAAAATATACTGACGTTTAATAGTGCGTTGGTTAAATCTAGCACAAAACTGACAGCCAGGCACATTGTGATCAGGGCCTAGGCAAGGAATACAGTATAAATGGAAATCCTTATGAGGTATTTGCTTCCCACAAGTAATACAATTATTAACTTTTTCTGACATCGGAATGGAGCAAGAAAAAAGTTTCCCCAACGGGGTACTTAGCTTTAGTGAAGATTTCGGTTCTGAAACTCAAACTCAAATATTTTAGTAGTCGGCCGACCGGCACTTGTGAAATGCTTCTGCTTTGGGCACTGCGCGGCAAGAAAGACTAAAAAAAAATGGCATCGACTGCATGTTTTAGACCCCTGACTTCATGGAAGAGGAGACCGCAACCGACGCAGGACCCTGACTGAGGGCAATCTGCCAGCAGATTACCCAAATGTAATGACTGCAACAGTGAAACACTAAGAACATCAAAGGGGACATCTACAACTGTGGGCAGTATAGAGGTATCATACCCCTGTCACACTGTATGAAAATTCTGGTAAGGGTGATTGACAAATGAATATGCAGAGTAGTAGAAAGTAAGATGGGAGATGAACAGTTCAAATTCAGATCAGGATGCAGCACAAATAACCCAATGTTTGTAGCAAGACAGATAGTTGAGAAGAAGCTAGAGATGAGGAATGAGTTCAACTGGGCATTCCTAGACTAGGAGAAAGCATACGACAACGTCCCCAAGAAAGCTGATTTGGGCAGTTCTGCGGTGGTTCGAAGTCCCAGAAACACTGGTAGAATTAGTGCAGGCTATATACAAGGACCAAATGACTCAAGTATGAATAGTGTTCATTTCACAAAAGGGTTCCCAGAGGGAGTGGGTGTGCATCAGGGTTCAGATCAGAGTCCACTGCTGTTCATACTAGAGATGGACTACATTAGCAAACCGGTTGGAGAGTACAGATGTTCTGTGTGTAAACAATGTGGCATTACAGACAGACTCTGAGAAAGAACTTCAGCAAAGAATAGGGGGAATGGAATTCAAAACTGAAAAGACATGGGATAACACTGATTACAGAGGAGACAGTTGCAATGGCAGCAAATGGGGAAATCAGAAGAAGCTGAAAACTGAGAGAGAAGGGAAAATAGTAGAACAGGTTAAAAGCTTCAAGTGTCTAGAAGGAGTTGTGGAGGAGAAGGGAAGTCTGAATAAGTAGGTCAAATTTAGAATCAGAGGGGATGCAGACAACTGGCACAGACTGGCAAGGGTAAGTGTATGACAGAAGAATGCCAAAGAAGCTAAAAGTAAAGTGCATAAAGCTGGTGTGACCAGTACTAGTCTATGGTACAGAAGTCTGGGCAGCAAAGTTAGAACAGATGAGGAAGCTAGGTGATTGAGATGAAATGCCTGAGATGAGTGGTAAGATGCACACTGTGGGACAGATAAAGAAAGGAAGACATAAGAGTAAAAACCAAAGTAACTCTGATTACAAAGAAGGTCAAACAGAACAGATTATAGTGGTTTAAGCATGCGCAGAAAAGGAGAAGACAATCTGGTGAAGAAGATTTGGGACAGACAGGAAAAAGGCAAGAGGAAATGAGGGTGTACAGCAAAGAGATGGATGGATTGTGTGAGAGAAGACCTGTGACAGCCATTCGTGACTGTTGAAGAAGGTAGGAGAAAGGCATTGAACCGAGTGAAATGGTGACAGCTGACATGACACCCAGACTCAATAAAGAAAATGGGGAAAAAGGGAACTGATGGATAATGATGATGATGATGTTTTATCTTTATAAACCCAGACAAAGCTTTTTGATTTTCTTTTCATTCAGCAGCTTCAGTTGGCTTATACGTTTCTTTCGCAGCATGTGACAATTCTTTCTAAAACTTCTTATAACAAAAATAACTTCTGACCTTTTAATATCAGGTACCAAGATAACTCAGTTTTAGCATATATTTTTTTTAATTTTATTTAAAAATAAAACTAATAAAATCTTGTTCAGGTCCTCATTGGACTAATTATTTGGCTAAAATAAAAACTGTACTAGTTAAATAATTACTCAAAAATGTCTCATTAAAGTTAATGGGAAATTTAACGAAGAAGTGATGAGCATGACTTATCACATATGTACTCCATGAATACAGTAGAATGATATAGGTTGCCAAACAAAGTTCTACTACTGTACCTTATATAACACTAGAGATTCATTGCGCTTAGCAACCAATCTCAGGGCTTTCCCCTGCAATCTCCAGTCGTTTGACTTGAGACTTCCAGGTGAAACAAACACTGAAATCTTTAGGGATGACTTTCTCTTCAAATTATGCATTGTTCTTTAACTACTCGCAGAAAAACAGACAGATATGCAGATATAGACAACAGAAGACACTGCCCCACATCAAACTGTACTAGTACTTAGTTTTTATTAATTAATTTATTTATTTACTGCCTCCATTGCTGTGGGGTTGGGTTCCCTATAGCTGTAAGCTGAGATACACTACTGTGGCTATTTTTAACACTGGTTTTCATGATCATACATCAGAGGTGATCATCAGAGGTGACTATCAGTTTCAGGTTCAGTCTGTGTATAAAAGCAAATAATTGGATGATTTGAAACAAAGTGATCTTTGCTGTGAATTGGTGGGGGTAGTGTACACTATTTAAGAACTAAAAGTTGAAATACAATTCATACATACAAACCTAACATCAGAGAGCCACACAGAAGTCAGCTATCATATGGGGTGAAGGTATGGAAGCAGGATATGTGAGAAAAACAGGAGAGTTATGTGGTTTGGCTATCCTAAAGGCAGTATGTGAGTGTCTATAAACAAGCTGAAATGCATTACTGAGGCAATTATAAATTCCAGATTTTTCACAATCACACATCAGGAATATGTACAGAAAGTGGCTATCATGCTTTTTTTTTTTTGGGGGGGGGGGCAATTACAGGATTCATAGAAAGCAATCACTGATATGGCTAGCTTGCAGTGTACATATATGTCCAAGAGCAAAATGCTGAAATAAATTAACTGCGATCACTGTTTTTTTTTTCACCTTCCTCACAATCAGTCTGTGGTGTACACAGAACGTACATGTCTTCGTGGGATAGGGGTGAGGAGGCATGGTGTACATTAAAGCACAGGGTTGTTACAAGATAACTTTTGAATAAAAATGATATGGCTTGTTGGGAGGACTGTATATGTCTAACAGCTAGCTGAAACACATTACAGTGGTTGCTGTGCTTTTTTTAAAATTTTTTTTAAATTTTCTTCTCAATGAAAGACCCGAGGTATACAGAATGTGGCCCTATTTTTTTTTGGGGGGGGGGTTATAGGATCACTTCTGAATGATTACTGATATGGTTTGTTAGGAGGAGCAGTATCTGGTCAAACAGCAAAGAGACCATTATATTTATCTGAACACTTCACAAAAGGTCGTGTACCCTCTCAGAAGTGTGCGTGTGTGTGTGTTCTGCACCAAAGTATCTCACTAGAATTCTTTGTTTGTTTTTTTTTTTTCTTTTAACTTTCCTTAGGGAAACTGACAAATGGCCACTTACATACAGATAATATATCTGGCATTTCAAAGCGCTTTTGCAGTAACTGTTTGGCAACAACAGGTTTCAACTGGAGAGGTGGGAAATACTTGGTCATTGCCTATAAGGCCAGGTGAAACTAATGTTTAGGATATATGTGCACTAAATCTTCATTACTGAGTTATTTCACTGGCCAAGGCAATACTTCTGGTTACTGCATATAGTGTGGCGTATACTTTATTTACTGAGAATGTCATTGTTTAGGCTCGTCATTAAGGTTAAGGTACAGTGAAATCCTTGGGGGGTGATTGGCATACCTGAGTGTGTTTTGTACCCAAGTGTCTTATCAAAACTTCCTGAACTACCTCAGGGGAGCAAACATATAGACATTTATATACAGCTAACATATTCAGCATGTCAGAGGACTTTTGTGTTCCACGGGATCACCTCTACCCCAGTCACCACCTGGGGATTATTTGACCACTGCTCACAAGGCTGGGTGAATATGTGAGCACTAAGTACTCATTAGACCAGAAGTTAAAAGAAAATGTACGCCACCAGCCAATGCAACATTTCTTTTACTGCATATAGTATGAAGTATAAAGCCCATATACTAACTGTGGCATTGTGGTGGATTAGTGAATCAGTACTGAGGTGCAGTGAAATCTTTGCAGGTAGAAAGGGATTACTGAGTGTGTCTTGCACTTACATATTACAGGAGATCTCTGAATTTTTCACTGTGAACTGCCTTAGGGGGAACTAACATAAAGACTCTTATATACATCTTCCAAAATCCATCATTACAGAGGGATTTTACTGTCAAAGTCTGGCATATATGTGACTTTCAGGTGGGGGATCTATGACCTCTGTTCAAAAAGCTAGATTATACCAATATCCATAATCTGCATGCACCGACTTCTTACTATGTCATAACTAAAATTATACAATGACTGGCCATTAATATTCAAAAACAAGCATGCTGATTGACCAGTGTGCCTGTTGTAAAACTAACGGAAAAAGGTCCCATTGCCCAGACTTTTTCCCATTGGTATTATTTCCTAATTTTTTTACTTTTCATTCTTTTTTTGCCCCCCAAAACGAAAACCTGAAATGAACGAGGGAGACGGCGCAGACAAAAACAACAGAATAATCAGGTACATTCTGCAAAATTAAAGAAACGTACCTGATTATCCTGTTATTTTGTCTGTCCCAGCTCTCCTGAACATAAAAAGTCTCCTCATTTCTTTTTTTTTTCTTTTCAATTTAAAAAAAAAAAATGGAGATCTTCCTTTCTCCGTTGCTACCTCTGCACAGCACTGATGTACTGCACAAGTGTGGGAACACAAGTCCCTTACGCATGTGCAGTAAATCAGAAATGCCCCAGGATACTGGAAAACTGCGGAAAGGCAGCATGGCGGCATTGTACAATGACATTATTTAAGAAAAGTAAGTATTTTTTTAAATAATGTCATTGTATAATAGCAATAACCCACGGCCGGGTGTGGGCAATGCTGGATTTACCCATGGTTGGCTTTGTTTGGTCACGAGGGCTTCCCACACTAACCTTGGGTAAATCCAGCATTACCCACACCTAGCTGTGGGTTATTGCTTAAATCCTACATATTTCACCAGTGTGTGTGTGTGTGTGTGTGTGTGTGTGTGTGTGTGTGTGTGTGTGTTTATCATTAAATTAGAAAATAAATCCTGTATATTTTATCAGACTTTTTTTATTTGCAATATGACATAGTTAAAATGCAAAATCTTTCAGCAACCAATGGGGCTGGATCAAATTCAACACAATGGCTAGGTAGGTACCAGAGATGCAAAGGATAAAAGCCTGACTATGGCATAGATGACCAAACAGAACACACAAAAGAAGATGGGCAAGCACATCCTGTAAGGGCGGATGAGATGGAGCAGGACACACACAGCCATAATCTCTCAAATGATGGACAGCAATACAGTAGGAGGTCTGGGGTGGGATTATGGCTTACCAAGCTGCACCTGGTGGTAGTCATCATTAGTGAGTGCATGGGAGCATGCACTCATAAGGGAAGGGCACTGTAATTTACCTTAGTGATGTGATCAATGTGCCCTCCTACCCAGGGGTGGATATACAGACTTATTAATTAAAATACTTTCACTGTGGGTTCCCAGTAAGAGCGAAATCTCCCCAGTGACTGCCTAAATGATGGAGATGGGTGTCAACCTACTGGAGCTTGGGGAACCTCTACTACTAAGCAACTAATGTGCTCGAGTCCAATAAGTGAGGGGGGGTTACTGGCCAGCGTGACACACTGTGCAAGAGTGGGTACCAGTGTTGGCGAGGCCAGTCTGGTGCAATTAAAATTGTCCTTGGCTTGTCCTGTTTGATCTTTAGTAGTACCTTGGAGAGCAGAGGCAGAGCAGGAAAGGCATAAACTAATAGGTTTTTCCAGCTGAAGGATAGAGCATCCACTTTCCAAGCTAGCCTGTGGAATCCTTGTGCAAAATGTGTCCAGTTGATGGTTCTGGGGGGAGGCAAACAGGTCTATATCTGGGCTCCCCCATTTGCTTGTCAACATGTCGAAAATCATTGGTTCCAGTTTCCACTCATGTGGGTCCATGACGTTTCTGCTTAGTCAGTCTGCCAGTGTATTTAATTTTCCTGGCAGGAATTGAGCTTGTAGATTTACTTTGTAGCTCAAGGCTGTTCCACAATGCCATGGCTAGTCTGCAGAGGGGGTAAGAATGTGTACCCCCCCTGCTTGTTTATGTAACACATGACAGTGGTGTTGTCCGCCTTTACCATTAGTTGTCCTGGAAGAATGTGGTCCTTGAAGGCTGTCAGAGCATTTTGTCTAGCAAACATTTCCTTTTGATTTATGTGCAGGTGCATTTGACTTGGGTTCCATTTGCCCTGAATGCACTTCCCTGCCAGGTGAGCCCCCCATGCATAGTCTGATGCGTCTGTTGTTAAAATTTGGGCTGCAGGGGGTAATGTGTTTTGGTGGCAGGCCTCTGCCCACCAAAGGAACTCTAGGCGTAAGCAAGGTATGATAGGAATCCTTGCTTCTAGATCCTGTGAATGTTGACACCATAGGCTTTTGAGATACCATTGTAGTTTCCTCATATGCAGCCTTGCATATGGAATTAGAAGAATGCAGGAGGCCATGAACCCCAAGACCTGCAGTATTTGCCTTGTAGATAGCTGGGTTTTTGTGGCCACTTGTTTGAAGTAGGTTGTCAAATTAATCCGTTTCTCTGGCGTGAGGAAAGCCATCTGGGAAGTTGTATTCAAGCTTGCTCTCAGGAATATAATTTGTTGACAGGGTACCAGGTGTGATTTATTTTCGTTTATGGTGAACCCCAGACAAGTCAGTACCCTGTGAACAAAGGCCAGATGATTCAAAAGAATGTCCTGGCTTTGTGCCTGAATTAGACAATCGTCCAGGTACGGGAATATTTCTTTGCCTGCAAAATGCAATGACTGGAGCTAGGCACTTTGTGAATACCCTGGGTGCAGTAGATAAGCCAAAGGGCAGTGCAGAGGACTGATAGTGCATGTAGCCTACTTTGAAGCGTAGGTATCTTCTGCAGGACTCCCTGATAGGGATGTCCAGGTATGCTTCTTTTAAGTTTAGTGCTGCCAACCATGCATCTTTGCCTAGCATAGGAAGCAGCTGGTGAAGAGTCAGCATCTTGAATTTTGGAATCACCAGAAAGGTGTTTAGAGTAGAAAGGTACACGATAGCATGCCATGTATTGCCTTTTCTGAGTACCAGGAAAAGTCTTGAATAGAAACCTTGTCCCTTTTCCTCTTCTGGTACCAATTGAATAGCCCCCATGTTTAAGAGAGAGAGTACTTGATTTTGGGCCTCTGCCCACTGATTTGGGGGTAGATCTGACCAACATGTGGAAGTGAAATCTGTATCTCTGGGACACTATATTTAAAACCCATTTGTCCTGGGTAACGAGTTCCCAGTTTTTGTCCTGCAGACCAATCTTTCCGCCTAAAGGAGCATTCAGTTGGGAAGTGCTTGGAAGTTTTAAAAGCAAGTCATTGAGACAGTTTTCATAGGGGGGATTCTTACTACTCCCAGATTTGGGTGGGGAAACCCCCCACTGCTTAGTCTTGTGTCCATTGGGACTGAAACCTGGGGTTTCTGCTGTTTCTGGGTTTGGCTTGAGAAGACCTGGAAGGGGCTGGAAAGGCCTAATTTTTAGAGGGCCAGTGCCTACTAAATATAGGAGGCTGAACTTGTAAGAAATCTTTAACAGTTTGCATAGATTTAGCTTTATCTTCCATCTTTTTAGGAACTTCCTCAGGCTTGTTGCCAAACAGGCGGTCCTGATCAGGCAAAGATTGCTCCTTAAAGCCAAGCATGCCTTCTGAGCACAGACCCAGTAACAGCAGCCCTGCAAGAGGCCTCTAATGAATCAAATCCATATTGCAAAGTATGTTTTCCAACCTGTTCAGCAGAATGCATTAAATCCTCTAATTCTTTATTTTCAGCACAGTCAGGAATCAACATTTTCTGTTTAAGCAATCCAATAACATGTTGTTGATACTTTAACATATGAAACTGGCAGTTTAAAGTCCTAATGGCCAAGGTTGTAGAGGTGTAAACCTTCTTTCACCATCTATCCAGCGCCCTGGAGTCTATCAGAGGGGTGTAGGATTTTTAGCAGTAGAAGCCTTAATGCCCTTGGGTCCCTGTGAAATAGTCTCTGGATCCGCAATAGGATTTTTAAAAGGGAACTTGTATGAATCAGGAACCCTGTAGTGTCTGTCAGGTTTTCTGGGAGCAGGAGGCAAAGAATCAGGGGCCAAACTAGATTCTGAAAAGGCATCATCAACAATGTCTACTACAGGAGGTAGAAAGGCCTATGCTGAGGCAGTAGTAAGAAATCCCTAAGCCTCTTTATTTGAATCAGAAAAAATCCTGTCTTTCCCAGTGGAAATGCTCCCTTAGAGTATGTAAGGTCTCAACAAAAGAAAAATCCTCAGGAGGGGAAGCAGAGGGAATAGAGTCCTCTGCATCAGAATCCTGATAAGTAGATAAGAGCAAATCCAGATCATCAGAAGAATCAGAAAAATCAGAATCCTGGTCAGAAGATTC